>NC_066857.1:13301770-13471770 GCF_025177605.1 Cucumis melo | reverse complement strand
CAAGTTTCAGGTAAGGGATTTCTTACTACTGGACCTCGAATCGAGGCTGGAAACGTAGTAATCCACAGGGGATTTTACGTTGATAACTGTACTGAATGATGTGACGCATGTTTGACTAATATATATCGCTTATATGCTCTTGTCTGATTAAAGGTAGAGTGACTGCTAGTTGTAGCTTGTGTGCCATCGTGTGTAATGAGTTGTTTACGGATAGACACCGATGCCCGGATGTTCTGTGTACGGTAGTTATGTTAATGGGCTACGTTGTGAACTGGAATTGTATGTCGATGGACTTTAAAATCTTACGGTTAGGCATGTGGTAGTCTATTGTCTGGATATTGGTTATGGAGTTATGTCGTGGAAGGACTACGAGTCCGATTATGATTTGACTAGTTGACTGGATCTAAAGAATATCACAATGATGTGTGAATTGGATACGCATATAGCAACTGAGAATATAGTTGTTTATACCTATACTATCTGACTGGCGAAGCGTATGGCGAAATTGTAATATGAACGTTGTTGGAGTGTTACTGTCGTAGACGGTTTAGTATGGACTGAGGGGTAACGGTTAGCTTCATCTATGGGGTAGTGTACCTTACTGATATGTGTATCATTCGGGATCACTAGACTGATATGTGCATCCTTCGGGATCACTAGACTGATATGTGCATCCTCTGGGATTACTAGACTGATATGTGCATCCTTCGGGATCACTAGACTGATAGGTGTATCCTTCGGGATCACTAGATTGATACGTGCATCCTTCGGGATCACGAGACTGATGTGTGCGTTCTACGGAACCACTAGACTGTTTATGTAGGGTACCCCTGAATAGGAAGTTAACTGTTGTTCCCTAACGGCCCAGTAGTGGGTCCCTTACTGGGTATATCGTATACTCATCCTTTTTCCTCTTTATCTTTTCAGGTAAGGGTACAGCGAGGGACAGACCGACGAGGGGCAAGAAGGATGCCTGAAGGCCATATGGACGCGTCTGGTTTTCTTTATGCTTCTGCTGATGTATTTTTATTACTCTTTATTCTCATTGTCAGATCGAGTCACGGTTAGAATATTTGGTTTTGTGATTTTGTGTTTGATGATTTGAGCACTGTATTTTGAAATTCTCTTGAATGTGATTTAAAACAGGGCCCGAAACTGTTTTTGTAATATTATAAAACGTTTTTAATGAATCGTAACCGGTCTTTTATGAGTTTGTGTGTTTTGTGGTCGAGTCTTAGTACTGAGTAGTGACCTCAGCTTAGTCCGGAAAGTTGGGTCGTTACAGTTGTTGTCGTTGTTGTGGTCGTTGTTGTTGTTGTTGTTGTTGTTGTTGTTGTTGTTGTTGTTGTTGTTGTTGTTGTTGTTGTTGTCGTTGTTATCTTGTTGTTGTTGTTGTTGTCGTCGTCGTCGTTGTTGTTCTAATTTAAAATTTTCATATAATTATTTAAAATAAAGGGGAATTATCAATAATAGCAAATTTGACAAACTATTTACAACATATAACAAAATTTCAGATTCTATCAATAATAGACATTGTTAGACAATGATAGAATTTAAAATTTTGCTATATGTTGTAAATAGTTTGTCAAATTTGCTATTTTTGATAATTCCCCTTTATTTTAAATAATTATATGAAAATTTTAAATTAGAATTTCTAAAAATCATATCCCCTCTAAACTATTTTTTTTTTAATTTTAAATATCATATAATTATTTTTAAAAAATCATAAAAAAAAAACTTCTATGACTTTTTAAACTTATTGTTTACAACATAAGGACTAAAAATGTAAAATTTGAAAAGTTAGGGATCAAATTGTTAAATTTGAAAAGTTTGAAATTTTGTTATGTGTTGTAAATAGTTTGTCAAATTGATCTATTTTTGTAAACCTAAGAATTAAAAGGGTACATTTTAAAACTTAAAGGTCAGATGTACATTCTCTCTAAAAATTTTAATAGGTAAATTACAAAAACCGCTAGTAAAGTATGGTGGTAGTTGCGATCATACTCTTAGAAATTCAAAATAAAAAATTGGCTCTTCAAATTTATCTAAAATTTAAAATTGGGCTTTCAAATAGTTATAATTGTATAAATTGTACTCATTGTATAAGTTTGAAGAATCTATTTTTTTATCATTTTTAGTGTAATTTTTATAAGCTTGAGGTTCAATTTCAAGACTTTTAAAAGCTTAAGGATCCAATTGTTATTATTAAAAAGTTCAAGAGCGTAATGCAACTACCATCCTACTTCAATTTTTTTTTCCATAAACTCAATTTTTGGAGTGAGCATGATAGACCCAAAAACAAAAAATGAGAGTGATCGATTGGAATCACTTTAAAAAAGTTTCAAATAGAGAATTTCCAAAAAGTATACATAAATGTTAAACTGAATCTATAAAAATCGACCCTCACTCAATAATATCGAGGTTGATCTCAATATTTATTAAAGCAACTATAGTCGTTTCAATGATACTTTTATCAAAAAATCAAGTTCGACAAATCGATGATGAACCATACTCAATGTTAAGAATAAAAAAGAAAGTTCAAATTTCAATCCCAAATGGTATTATTATGCAAAAGTTTTTTTTTTCCCACCCTACAACCCAAATGGTATTATTATGCAAAAGTTTTTTTCTCCCACCCTATCATCCAAATTTGTCTTCGAACATTAAAAAGCTCGAAAAACAAGTATGTTCTTGACCAAACTACAATACGATCCACGTGGCATTTTCTTAATGGCCATCATATTAAAATCATACCTCAAGCTGACAAACTGGGCCCCACCCAGTCGCTGTTCACTTTACAACCGCCATTCGTTTTTCCGGGCTCAGGAGAGTGACAATCACGCGCGACACTTTATTTCAAATAGTTCACTCGACATCGGGATTTTGGATTCCGGAAACGACGACGTTTCTCAATTTGCAACGTTCGGATTCTTCTGCACCTTTCTACACCTCTTTGTGACGCGCGTGACGTTCACCGAACGTGTCGTTTCCTCCCCGCGAACGAATCCATGAGACAATCTGCCACACCACACCACACCACACCACCCCCCCCTTTTTCTTTTCTTTTTTATTTTTTGTAGTACGATTTACAAAATTCTGAATGCATCTTGTCAATATGTCTTTCAATTTAAATACCAACTTAAAAATTAACTTTCCATTTTTACAATTATACCCTTTTGTTTCTCACTTCTTTTATTGTTTTTTACTTCTTCTTGAAAAGTATGTCTCAAAAGTATTTAACTAAACCAACATTTAACTTTAACATCCTTGAGTTATATTTATATTATTTGTTAAATAGGTATATCAATGTTACACTACCCTAAATTGAACATATTTATTAGAAGAAATAAAACGTGACTTTCGAGATACCCATTCTTTGAATTCTTTGAACAGGAACCAATCATGTAAATTTTGTAAAAAGTATCTTTAATTAATTAAAACTAATTTTCAATATTCTAAATATCATCTCAAATCCATAAGCTTACCTCATGCTTAATAAAGGTTTCATATATGAATTTTAATAAAAATAAAATGCATTCAACTTTTTTAGTTTTATATATTTTTTTTTTGACAGAAGTTTATAATTTTTTTTATAAATCTTCTGTAAATACAAGATATAGAAAAAAAATCTAGATATTTTGTTGTGGACTAACTACAGAAAGAAAAAAGATTTTTGAAACTTAGTGAACTTATAAATGACATACACATTTTTCAAGTTTATGATATAATTCAAACCATTTTTATCTTAAGAAAAGAGAAATCGTAAAAAATTGCAAAATAAATCAAACTAAATAATTTCACATGTTTTTATTACGAAAATTCAATTATGGGGATGGATTAAGATATTTAATAAAGAAAAGAGATTTTCTCTTTTACAAAAGAAAAACTAAATTAGGAAAGTTGAGTTAAGATATTTAATAAAGAAAAGGGATTTTGGAGACAAAAAAGAAAAAAAATCAATTAGGGAACAAATTAATTAATTAATACATTAATTTTAAAAAAGAAATCATTAAATTAAATGCACATCTCATCGTAAGGTATCTTTAGAAGGGCCTCTTGGTCAATTCATGTCTGCCATTCGCTCCACGAGCTCACTCAGAAAACTGGAAAAATCGGTTCTCATTACTGCGATCTTCTCATCCATCTTCCAATCGGATGGAGACGACGATGAAGCTGCCGCTGCCGGCGAAGTCTCAACAGATTCCCACATTCACCACTTCACTCTATCCCAAGTCGGTGAACCGATCGCCGGAATTGGATCTTCAACAGACGCCAAGTTCTCGCAAGGATTCTCGGCGGAGGATCCGAAACCTTTCGTTGATTAAGAGAAAGCTAGCGCCGTCCAGCCGGAGGAGCCGGCCACAGACTCCGCTTCTGAAGTGGAAGGTCGAGGAGAGAGTCGATGGTGGAGGTGAAGTGGACGAGGACGAGACGAAGTCGGAATTGGAGAACGGAGGAAAAAATCTCCAGCGGGTGAGTGGGGAAAGAGATGTGATCGTATCAGCGAGAAAACTCGCTGCTGGTTTTTGGCGGTTTCAGAAGCCGGAGGTTAGTGCTGATGGAGGAAGGAGCGGTTTGAAACGCACGCAGGAGCAGGGGATCGGTTCTCAGGTAAATGTTAGTTTGGAAATCTCGTTTCGACTATTGAATTTGGAGAAGTTTGATGGAATTTTGAATTGTTCTGTTTGTATGATTAGCAATTGATGAATATTGAGTGTGCAGTTTTCTCTTCACATGGAATCTAATTTTTGGAAACTGCTGCGTTGCTTGGGATTAGATCGTCCGTTTCTGTTTCATTGTTGTGATCATTTATCATTCATCTTGTAGCCTGTTGCTGGCCATGTTCGGGTTCCAATTCTCCGCCATCACAATAGCAACATATTTAGTAATGAAACAAGGGATCTGATACAGGGCCAACCCTCAACCTCTGGTATGAGAAATGGCGTTCTGTGCAAGGTAATGACATCATCTTCATTAACTTCCGTTCCTCTTTTTCACTTTTTTTTTTTATCGAAAAACTTGTTGGTATGAAATTTAAAGTGTTTTCTTCTCCAATCCCTGCCATCAGCTTGAGCCGTTCTTTCAATTCTCCAACTCAGTAATGGAGGGAGCAACCAAGTGGGACCCTATTGGCTCGAAAATTTCTGATGATAGAGGTCACATTTACATCCAAAGAGAGCTTCTTGACCAGCAAGTGAGCCTGGTTTCTGTTATATCTTCCCTCGAAGCTGAACTAAAGCAGGCACGAGGTCGCATTTTGGAACTCGAAACTGAACGACATGCATCAAAAAAGAAGCTTGAGAGCTTCTTGAGAAAGGTTGGTGAGGAAAAGGCTTTATGGCGTATGCGGGAACATGAGAAAGTACGTGTATTTATAGAAAGCATCAGAACTGAGTTGAACCATGAAAGGAAAAATCGAAGAAGAGTAGAGCATTTCAATTCAAAACTAGTACATGAGCTAGCTGATGCCAAGTCATTGGTGAAACAGCTGATGCAGGACTATGAAGAAGAAAGGAAGGAAAGAGTGTTGATTGAACAAGTGTGTGAAGAGCTTGCTAAAGAAATTGGAGACAACAAAGCAGACATTGAGGCGTCAAAGAGAGAATCTGCTAGACTTAGAGAGGAAGTAGAAGAAGAAAGAAAGATGTTGCAGTTGGCAGAAGTATGGCGTGAAGAACGCGTACAAATGAAACTAGTCGATGCCAAAGTAGCTGTAGAAGAAAAGTACTCTCAGATGAATAGGCTTGTTGCAGATCTTGAAAATTTTCTAAGATTAAGGGGAGCAATCTCAGACATTAAGGAGATGAAAGAAGCTGTAATACTTGGAAAGACTGCTTCTGCAGTAAACATTCAAGACATAAAGCAGTTATCATACCAACATTCTAAACCAGATGATATTTTCTCCATCTTTGAAGAAGTTAATTTTGATGAAAACCATGAGAGGGAGGTAAAGCCATATGGTTCTTATAGTCCGGCAACCGAAATCTCTAAAGTCAGAACAGTAAGTCCTGAAGTAAATGTGGATACAGCTAAACGTGCGGATGGCACTCTGATGGTGTCGCGCACATGCATCGATCAGAATGGTGAAATAGACGACGAGAGTGGATGGGAAACAGTGAGCCAAGTTGAGGATCAGGACTCAAGTTCTTCACCGGAAGGAAGCACGGTACTGCCTGCTAATAAGAATTGTGGAAAGAGTAGCAGCACCTCAGGCTCTAGTGTAACAGACTGGGAAGAATATGGAGGAGGAGGTGGAGGAGAATCAACAATCAACATCAGTGAAGTCTATTCAGAACTTGTAAAGAAATCAAAGAAAGTATCAAACTTAACAAAGAGGCTTTGGAAATCAGGCCATCATAATGGTGGAGACAGCAACAAGATGATGCCAGTCAAGGAGCCTCATGGTATAACATCATCATCACCGGAAGCAGAATCAGGTAATGGTGAGTCTAGTCCAGATTTTACGGGTCAATGGAGTTCCTTCAACTTAAGTGACGCTCAAATAGCTCGACAGAGGAAAGTTCAGATTAATGCAAAGGACAACCAGAAACTACAATTGCGGCATGTCCTTAATCAGAAGATATAGAAGCAGTGAGTGATTGCTTCATGAGATTTATGGTCAAAACCATCGAGTTGTAATGCTAATTTTACCATTGTCCATGGCTTTGCAACTGGGAATGGAAACAATGATTGAGGGCAAGCCTGGACCATTTTCCGCGGCTGTAAAGATTGATTTTCATCGAGCAGGCATAACAATGTTATATATCTACTGTACTGTTAGATTCAAACTAATGAGGCTTTGACGATAATTTCAGCCTCTATTTTCTCCAGATGTATCAAATATTCGACTTATCAATGGAATAATCCTTGAAGAGTAGAGCTTATATTTTGGAAAGTAGCATAGTTTGTAAATTTTCTGAAAGAATATTATATGTTGAGAAATATCACTGTTATTGACAAGCATGGAGGCAACAAAGGAAGAAAAGAAACTCAGTCACTTGAGGAAAAACAGCCAGAATGCAACAGCTTATTCTATGATGATTTAATCAATTACACAACATTCTAGTCAGTAAATGTTACACTTTCCTGTGCGATCAAGATTTTGAAATGGTCATATAACAATCAGAATGCCACAACAATTCAACAAGCTGGAGAAGTGAGTCGATAAAGCTGAAACGGATCAAATCAGTTATTTTGTCCAACATTCTTCATGTCATCTATACTCTTGAAAGTTGACATGGCCAGTGGCTTTGGCGTGTTCTACAGCTTCCTGAACATTTGATTCATTAAATGAATTACAACAGACTTCCTGAACATTTGATTCATTAAATGAAATTACAACAGTTTGAAGAATTAATGAAGTTAATGAACTTTGACAAGAAATACCGCTTGGCCAACAACTCCAATTTGGCAAACCCCACAGCGCAGTGTAAAGTTGGCGGTGTCGGTGAATCTCCTTTTCCTGAAACATGCAAGCGTGGATTAAGACATCGACACAAATAGAAGAAAATATCAGTCCATGAGTTATAAACAGAAACATCAAAAAGTCCATCAAGTTTCTTCAAAGAGAGTGATCTGTGAATCTGTGATAGTACCAATGACAACTTTCGGGGCAAGTTGGGCAGCACAACTTATCATTTAAAGCAGACAAGCAAATCGAAACAAGCCAAGTTCCACAAACGAGTCGAGCTTCTAGGGTTAGTAGAATCAAATTATATGACCTTTAGTTGAAATTTCCAACATATTTTTCATTGGATTTTTACAATGTTTCTTCTACAGTAGATGTGTAAAACCCAAGTTTCTTTCATCATGACACCAGATCTTTCTTACCTTTGTTGATCTTTAACAAAATGAAGAGCTTGCTCCTCAATCGGCCCAATCGTCCTGTCTCTATTCACAGAAAATATGGTCTGATCAAATTCCTCTGGAGCATCCTCAGCTGGAGACATCTGCCAAAAACAAAGATGCATATACCAAACACTATCAAAGACAATGTAGAATAATAACATATACAAGCAGAAAGACATCATGGGGGTGAATCACAAGAGTTTTACTGTTAATGCCAAAGAGCATCGGTTAAAATACCATTTTAGTCTATGTACTTTGAAGTTTGTTTAATTTTTAATTTCAACACTTTCAACTGTTCAATTTTAGTTCCTATATTTTCAATAAATCTTATATTTAATCCCTTTAAGTTAATTTTGCCAAAGTTGGTTAATAATTATGATAATTTTCACACTACATACAGTATGTTGATGTGTTGACTAAATTTAAGATATAAAAGATATATTGAAACTGTAAGTCTAAAGTTGAACAAACTTCAAAGTATACGGTGATCAAAATGATATTTAAACCGTGAGAATAATTACCAAAGATCATCTTGCTGCATTATTATAAGAAGTCAAAGATCGTCCATGCTCAAAGCAAAAAAGGGGAAACAAAATGGAATTCCACTATGTATATTTGTAATTTATGTATTCTGGCCAATAAATAAAATACCGATAGGCCTTGCCCAACAATTTTATTTATACTCAATTTTCAAGTAAACAGCTCTCTCTCTCCATTCTCCAAATAACAATTGAAAAGAAAAGCCACACAACAAACTTTTGGATTATGCAAACCTAACTGAGCTTGTTTTATAACAAATGTGTTAAAACAAGCTGACAAAGCGGGGGGCTATTTCCACCCTAAAGTTCTTTTACGAATGGACAATCATCAGCCCAAAAAAAATAGAAGATGAGGGAATTGAAAAATCATACAACTAAAGCATCATAGTGGAGTCCGTCGTATATCAGCAGAACCCTTTCTGAATACCTCTTTTCCTGTCAAAGGGGATGGATGATTCAGTGTCAGAAAGATGAAAGGATTACTCTTCCAAGGCAATAGGGTCATAGGAATTGAATGATCCTAACCTGACCGTACAAATCACATCGTGCTGTCTGGATATCATATGCTGCTATTTCACGTCCATAATACTCAGATAGTATAGAAAGCTCAATTGCACCTGCGTAAGAGAAAAATAACTTAAAAAGAATAAGAGATCACCAAATATAGCATATTTCCAGCGCCTACTCAGATGTATTGACATTTTCAAATGGCAAAAGTACTTTTCCAACAAAACAGATTTGGCATCAGGTGCAGCTTAACGGTAGAACATTTTTAAAAATGTAATGCTGGAAACCCCCCAATAGGCTCCATATATTCCAGCTACACAAAGCCATCATATGTTTCTGTTGGTTTATAGTTTACTATTGGAAGAACGAATAATGAGCCAAACATGCAAAGCAACATAGTCAAGAAATCCATGAGGAAGTTCAACAAAACACCTAGCCCATCATTTAATGCTAGAAACAAGAAACCGCATGGTAACTATATATCTTGATCTTTATGTTATACTGCATTCCAACAAGAAACCTCATAAAAACGTTTCCATCAAGCAACGATAATATTGATACAAACCTCCCCACTTCTCTGAATCAAGAATCCAAGAACAGTACTCCTCATTTGGTTTTCCAAGAAATGCTTCAGAATACCTTGTCGGATCACTAGCTACGGTTGCAGCTATAACCTTCAAGAGAATTAATTGTACCAAATGTTCAGAGCAAAGAATACAAACAGAAAGAAACTAGCAAGAATGAGAAAGCAAAATTTCTTTCAGCTACATCGTTCTATTCATTAAGCAAGCCTCCTTTTTTTTTCCTTGCTTTTCATTTTTCTTTTTCAAAGCTAATTGTTAAGGTTGGATTCTGTTAGGTATCTGGATCTGGGCACTCAGAAAAATATCCAACAAGGACAAAAACAGGGAAAATTCCTCCCTGATCTATTCAGTATTCACGATGAAGATCAATCAGTAATTATAATGCTAAGGACAAGTTCACAATTCCAGAAAAACAGATGAACAAGGACAAATAACAAGAGCAAATAACAATGAACAAAGAATCAATAAGGGCTGATTCAAGAACGCCTCTCCAAAGCTTCCATAAGCTCCAAATATTTCACCACCACCAACCAACAAAGGCTTCCACAACCCCTATATAAAACCCCAACAGAGTGGTCCCTTCAAAGGCTTTTTTTTAAACATCCATGAGTGTTCGGGTCGGCTTACATGCATCTCAACTAATCTCACGTGATAACCTGCCTGACCCTACAACATTTTGGTGTCAAGGAAACTCGTAGGAAATTAATTCATAGTTAAGTGTGACCATCGATTGAACCTATGACCTCTTAGTTAGTTATTGAGATTATGTTTCCCTTTTTACCACTAGATCAACCTATGACGGTTGGTCCCTTCCAAGGCTTGTAACCAAATTCACCACGTACTCAAGACCCTAATTATCCCTTCCCACTGCCTTTCCTTTTTACCTTTTCTTTCGTATGTGTGAATGATAGGAGGCCTCACAGATACATAACCTCTTTCAAATAATTTAGAATCTAAAATAACTCCTAAAACATGATGCATGACAAAAAGCATTAAACTCTAGAGTAGTTAATAACGATGAAATACTATAAATCAGAACCTGTCTTAGCTCAGTAGCCTTGTGTTTATCATGGTCCATAACATACCTACATACATCACACAAAAGATAAAGATTGAGCACGGCAGGAATAGCACAAAAATGAACATGAGACATGGGCACATGACAGAGGTATGGTGACGGTATGGTGACAACTCACAATGCATTCTCTAGAAGACCAAAATATGAAAATGGAAAGGACCCATTAAAATTTATATTTTCAAATATATTTGTATGCTCATCACATTTTAGTAATTTCCATACTTAAAAAAAAATCAAATTTTGTACGATGATATTTATATTCAAAATACTACATGAAAAAAGAGAAAAGGCATTTGGTATCAGCAAGAAGTTGCAGAAAACACTTATATATACTTCTACAAAATAATGACTTAAGACATATGTCTAAAAAGGAAATCTATATATAATCAGAAATTTTGAAGTTTTATGGCAACAAAGTTCAGCATAGATACAACTAAAAGGGGGAGACCCATATCTTTAAGAAGAACTAAAACGTTATATGACAAGAAGTTGATTTTTTCCCCAACTTTTCTTCTTATACAAAATTATACAAACAAAAGATACTATCCAAGGGGCTTACAAAAAAATTTCTCCAATTTGATAGAAAATAATTTAAGACGTAAATGTTGAAAGGGACTAAATTTTTAAACCAGAAAAAGCCATAAACAGAGATGCATAAGGGATTTCTTGAACAGAGTTTTCCTTGTCTTGAAAATCTTGAAGTTCCTTTCATTCATTATTTTCCATAAAAATATAAATTAAAAAATTATATGTACGGGAGTTGGAAATTTAAGGGTACAAATTGATTTCCCCCCTAACTTCAAACCTTTTCTCTTAATCTGACATGCCACAGCTAAAATAAACCCATTTCATAGGCAATAAACAGCCTTATCTCCTAATCTTTACAAAGGAATAAGTAGGCAAGTAATTTGAAGTTTACCCAACAGCATTGAAGAGACAACTGTTGTCTGACGGAATCACCCTTCTAATAATTGTACCCTCCATAGTATAAGTAAGTATTACCTGAAATCAATTCAATCAATGTGTGCTTCAATATCTAATACAAAATGAACATATAAACCCTTCAAGTTCCACTCAAATAAAGCAAATCACTGGCAAATTATAAACCAAGAACAAGAAAACTAGTGAACCTCCCAATGCACAAGCTGATGCAAAAGCACAAACAGAAATAAATCAGCAAAAGCCAATCACTAACAGCAAGCAAATATGTTCATATCTAAAGAAGTTTCAAAGACACATATCATGAAAGTCAAAATATAAGATGAACAAGGAGAGATAAATCAACTCAACCCAGATTCATCAGAAAGTATAATCTAACACAAATTACAAAGGGAGTGGTAAAAACGAGATTGAACTTCACCCAATCACAAACCCAATAGCACAAATTCAAGAAATTCCCAGATCCAATTTTGTCTGCAGAAGGAGAAGAGCTTTACCGGCAAGAAAGTAGGAAGACCCAAAAAGAAGATAACGGATGGATGAAAGAAAAGGATCAGAAATGCTTTCTTTTTCCTTTGGAATGAAGTATGAAGTCGGATTGAATGAAGAAGACGTTTCAAACTTTCGGTTGTCGATCTTTATGAGCCTGTTAACGCCAGATTTTTTTGGGTACTCCAAATTTACACATGAAACTGCTTGCGTCGATTCGAAGCCGTCCGCACCATTGGCAATACGACGAGCTTTCTCAAGAAATTGCAACAAACTTTGGAAGAAGGTGTGGAAATGAGATTCCAACGAAAATGGAAGTGTTAGAGAGTATTTTCAATTCAATCCAAAAGCATTTGAGTTTCAACTTTGCTTTGGATTACTTTCAATGAATTTGATCCTTTACATTAATGTTTCTTTTAAATTATTAAGAGGTGGTTTGGGGAAGTTACTGTGAAACTAGTGTTATAGTTTTATAGTAACCCTTTTTTGGGAAGGAATGATAAAGAGGTGTTTGCGGAAGAATTATGATAATGTTATGAATAAAATATATTTGGGAGAAAAGTTATGTGGGTAGGTATGGGGATTTCATGATAGTATTTGGAAGAAAGTTATGTGGATAGGTTTACTAGGCTTCGATGATAAGATGTGTCTGGAGGAAGGTTATATGGAGAGGGTTATAAATATATTTTTTTTTTACTTATTAATTTTTTTTCAATTGACATTGTACATATACCAAAGAAATTATTATTGCATATTTTTTTATTACGAAAGCATCGAAAAATTCTTATTGCATATTGTTGTTCTTTTCCATGTCTAATGTTATTAAATTAGTAAATACAGTTGACCAATTTCGAAAAAATTTGTTAACAAATTCTATTAATTTTATTCTAAGTCATTTTTTATAAATAAAAACTAGTTATTGCGTACTTGTAATTAGTGATAGCGTCGTACATTTGTTTTTAACATCTTTCATTACGTGGTCTAACACATACGTCCATATTTATATTCGTGAATTCAATTACTTATTACGTAGCACTTGAATGCCATATTTTTTGAATTGTTAGACATACACTGTACAAATTGCCTTAATGTGAACTAAACTTTTTCAACCGAATTTCAATAGTAGAACATTAAAAAAAAGCATATGCATAAAATAGTAGAAATTATACAGAGATCGAAGTACTGTACATACGAAAAAAAGTATGATAAAACAAAATTACAAAGAACAGTAAAAAACGTAATCCAAGTGAAGTAAGAAAAGATGAAGTAAGCCAGCCAAGGAAGGACATAAACTATCTCGAGACGTCTCGTAGGAGGACTCTGCAAAAGTTCTTTCTCTCTTTGCCAGTCATCTATATGAAACCGCGCATGTCGTCCATATAAGACATGAGCTGCATTTGGCATAACCCCCTGTCCAAACTGCTTAGGTCGGGCATCTCACGCAATAGGCATAAGAATTTCTGGCGAACAAAGGTGTCATTGGCAAGGGCGCACGCAGGCCACTCGGCAATGGTCTTGAGTTGGTCATTCGTACACTCCAGGGTCATATGTATAACCTAAAGCTCACCCTCCCGCTGACTTCCCCTCTTTCTCTTGGATCTACTCGATCCAGGCCCACCGTCTGACTTGTGAGCAGGTGGTGATGTGTGTACATCATCCTGGGACATGTTAATCCCCTGGCTATACATGAATAGGAACTCTATATCATTTTCATCTGACATGTCAAATCCTTCATACCCGACAAGCTTTTTATGTTGGAACTGACTTATGGGCTTTGGCCTAAATAGCAAAGTAATAAAAATTGTCCCACATTGATAAATCTTGAAGTAGGAAGAGGATATATAATCTCAAAGAATTCTTGGGAACTACAAACTAAGTAAGTGGTGATAGTATAACCCTGTCCCACATGCGCGTCGCCGCTACCGTCCGTCATGTCGGACGGGCGGACTCGCAACTGCACTTGCGCGAAAAAAGGAATATAATTTTATTTCCTATACCTTTTATTTTTGGCAACTATAGGGACACATGTAATTCATTTACACAGTCAAGGCAGCTTGACTTCCTTGTTCAACGTGGCGTGCATTCGCTCTATTCAATGTTCGATGTGCAACTCGTTCGTCCGCGTTTACTCTCTGTCATATTTTTACGAGCGAAGCTCGTATCCTCACCTTTGGCGACAATCAATCTCCTCCACGTAGTGACTTCATAGCCTCTCTATAAATTGGACAGAAGTCCTTCCACTTTTCACACACCAAACAAAATCACTTCTTCGAGTTCCTCCTCTCCCCCTCTCATCTTTCATTCCTCTTTACATTCTGAGCATTTACAAAAGCTTTTGTTTTTATTCCCTGTTCTGACGAGTGCAAGTTAATACTGGGAAGGTGTGTTAACCTTGGGGAGCAACCGACATAACGATTAGCACCATGGTCAGCCGAACTTACTTTCAGGGCAGTGGTTTGTCACAACACAGCAGTTATCCAGGTCGATAGTTTTAGCATTTTTCTAACATGTTAGACTCGAAGTTAGCGAATGTCTCTGCAAATCAACCTGTTTCCCCATCTCGTCCGAAAATATATGCAAGTTCGTCGTAATAGGGAAAGAGTTTGTTAAGGAGGCCATTCGCTGCAAGATGCGATTGCATAAAAAACACAACCACTTCAAACTACTGATACGAAAAATGTAAAGTAAATGTACAATGTGTAAGTAGTGTCACGTTTTGATTAGTTTCCTTACCCTAACCCAGTTGTCGAACACTTTCTTCTTGGCAATGATGCACTTTGCCTCACCGTTCCATCTGAATCCACTACAAGTTGCCTCCACGTATTTCTGCGATAGCCTGGAAAGTCTGCTTAAGTGTCTTAATTCTGCAGTCTATTATAGTGGTTGCTCGGACACGACATCCAGGCAACTTTTTGGCCATCATGCGGACAAGTTAGGCCAGGTAACCTGGTTGGAACGTACCATTGTGTATACTAACTCCACTAAACAATTTGACGAGAATGCCTTCCTACTCCTTCATCCAACATGTTTCGGGGCACGGAATGAGACTGCCATATTGAGAATGACAAATTACAACAAATACATGAAACACGTTAACAATTTCACATTTACACATTCAAGAGACAATAAATGCCAAATAATATTAGGATATATAATTTGAATTTTCCAATTGATGTAAAGCATGTAGACATAGATTCGATATTCAAAATAAAGAGTATAGGTCATTTAAATTGCCATACAACTCATGGTTCTAATTTCAAATTGTGTTAGCTATGTGTTACGCAATTGTCATTCGATGAATATTGCTTTAGTTAATTCGTCCCACCACTGAGACCACTCCTTTGTGGTCTCAATGTACTGAATGTCACTCGGTGGTCGTCGCGTACGCGGAATCCCCTTCGTCAACGTCGTCTATGTCTTTGCAATTTGTCATTTTTCTGTTTATCAAATTGTGCAACATACAACATGCTAGGATGATGCACACTGCACTTGTAGGGGATAGTACGACTTCTCACGAAGTATTGTCCACCGACCCTTTAGAAGATCGAACACGCGCTCAATCACATTCCTTGTCAATTAGTGTTTCATGTTAAAGTATTCCTCTGCAGCGGTTGGAACATTTCCAAAGCCACGCCACTCTTGCAAGTGGTACCTCTGGTCTTTGTATGGGACGAGAAATCCCTTTACGTTTGGATAACCCGCATCGCACTGATAGTAATATCATGTTACGAGAACCAATAGTTTATGCGCGTTCAATATGGAATTTCAAAATGGCGAGAAATCATGTATTAAAAATGGTAAATACCCTTTGGCACTTACAGTTTGTTTGGTCGTCAAGGGCATCCCGGAGAATCTGCAAGTCTGCTGCAGATCCTTCCCAACCAGTCAGTACGTATACGAAAACCCCTTTTGTGTCACAGATGTGGAGTACATTAGTGGCAATTTTCCCCTTACGCGTTCTGAACGTAGGGCAATTTGCTGCGGGCACATTCTTTATGTATGTCTCGTCCAACGCCCCATACATTAACAAAAGCGCGTACATTAATGGGACATACTGATATGTGACATACAGATGACTTCGACTACGCGCACCTCAAAACACTTCCACCATTGATCCGTGCAATTATTTGTTACTGGCACCGATTTCTTTATCAGCTCGTCGTGGAGTCGTACCATAACCAACATGACGAGGTTGAAATATCGTGATACAGTCTCACCAAATCATAGAAATTCTTGTTGAATAACACAGTTTTTCATGTCTTGGGCAAAGACGTGCAAGAACATGACAACCATTTCCTCAATATCGACAATCTTTGTTGATGAAAGGCCAACGACAATCCTAAGTAAATGGCATATAATAGAAAATGTTCGTCTGTCCATGTGCATGCTTTGTCGACATACAGAATCAGACTCGTGTATCATGCGAAAGTATGCAAGTTGCCTAATTCTATGTCTAGTATCGTATGGTGTATATGGGAGATGCTTATTGTCATTCATTAGTGTCTCCAACGTTTGGAGCATCCGACATTGGGCCAGTGTGAACGTAGTTAGGACTCCAAGAAGGGTTTGTGATGTAACGCCCCGAATTTTCGAGGTAAAATTTTAGCATTTTATGTGAATTTTTCGTGATTTTAAAATTTTGTAAATGATAAAATAATAATATAATATTATTTATATTATTATTATCATTTATTATTATCTTTATAATTTAATATTAATACATTTATGTTTATTTAATATTATATTCATTATTTGATATTAATATTATTATAATTAATTAATATTAATATTGTATTATTAATTTTATTATTATTATTTAATATTTTATCATTTATATTATTATTATTTTATTTATTTATTTTTATTTAATATATATATATATATAATAATATTATTTTTTTTAAAAAAAAAACCCTAAGCTACGCGCGCGCCCCCCCTTTTCATCCTCTTCGTCTTCTTCCTCGCGCCGCGACAACTCTCTCTTTTTTTTCTCTTCAGCGCCGCCTCCCACCATCTCTCTTCCGTCACGCACGCCTTCGCCTCCGTCCCCATCTCCTCCGTCGCGTTCCATCTCCACTTTCGTCTCCATCGTCGGCAACTTCTTCAACTTCAACTTCGTCCGCCGCGGTCCCGTCTTTTCCCGACCTCCCTCTTGGTCTCACGTAACTGAACGCCGCCGTGAGTCCTTTGTCCGACCGCGTCCAGCCGCCATCCGCCGCGTCGTTCGCCGGGCAGCCGATGGCAAACCTCCATCAGTCGCGGATTTCCCTTCTTGCAAGCCGACCCGAGAACCCTCATCCAAATCGACCCGATTCGTGAATCTGAGCCGAGCCGCAAACTGAAGACCGAGCCGTGAGCCGCAAGCCGAAGATCGAGCCGACCCGCAAGCCGAAGACCGAGCCGAGCCGCGAGTCGAGCCGCGAGTCGAGCCGCGAACCGAGCCGCGAGCCGAGTCAAGCCGAGTTGAGCCGCGAGCCAGGTCGTGAGCCGAGCCAAGCCGAGGGTGAGCCGCACCGAGCCGAGGGTGAGCCAAGCCGAGCCGAGCCACCTAAGCCATATTTTTCTCCCTCCACTTCGGGTCACGGTGAGTCTTCGGTAAGGATCATTTTGGTAATTTACCCAACGTTGCTATAATCGTTTCGAGTTTGAATATTGGAGTAAGACTGGATCCCATCTTTCGTTCCTTGAAGGTAATAGGGGTTTGACGCTCAAGTTCACGGTCCCACGGCAAGTTAATTTGGAAATAGCTTTCCTTTCCTCGGGTAAGTCAACGGATGTTGCTTAGGACCATTTAAAATGACTTCTACTAGTATCCTCGTTTAAGACCCTTGTGTTTTTGTTTAGGTGGATCCGTTGCGCGTGGACTCAATCGGAGGGCATAACCAAGTATCAGGTAAGGGTTTTCCTACTACTGGACCTCGGGTCGAGGCTGGAAACGTAGTAATCCACAGGGGATTACACGTTAGTAACTGTACTGAATAAATGTATGTGTGTTTGACTTTTAAGTATCATTGCTATGGTCTTGTCTGATGTAAAGGTAACGCGACTGCTAGTTGTAGCTTGTGTGCCATCGGGTGTAAGGAGTTGTTTACGGATAGACACCGATGCCGGATGTTCGGTATATTGTAGTTATGTTATTGGGCTACGTTGAGGATTGGAAGGATATGTCGATGGACCTTAAAGTTTTACGGTTAGGCACGTGGTAGTCTTTTGTCTGGACTTTGGTCATGGAGTCTGGTCGTGGAAGGACGGTGAGTCCGATTTTGATTGACTAGTTGACTGGATCTAGGGATATCACAATGGTGTCTGAAGCGGAAACGCATATAGCAACTGAGGATGTAGTTGTTTAAAGCTATACTATCTGACTGGTGAAGCCTATGGCGAAATTGTAATATGAATGTTGTTGGGGTATGACTGTTGTAGACGGCTTAGTATGGACTGAGGGGTAACGGTTAGCTTCATCTATGGGGTAGTGTACCTTACGGATATGTGCATCCTTCGGGAGCACTAGACTGATATGTGCATCCTTCGGGAGCACTAGACTGATATGTGCATCCCTCGGGATCACTAGACTGATACGTGCATCCTTTGGGATCACGAGACTGATATGTGCGTTCTACGGAACCACTAGACTGTTATGTAGGGTACCCCTGAATAGGAAGTTAACTGTTGTTCCCTAATGGGCCCAGTAGTGGGTCCCTTACTGGGTATATTTTATACTCACCCTTTCTCTTCTTTAACTTTTCAGGTAAGGGTACAGCGAGGGGCAGACCGACGAGGGGCAAGAAGGATGCGTGAAGGCCATATGGGCGCGTCTGGTTTTCTTTATGCTTCCGCTGATATATAGTTTGTTAGAATATTTGGTTTTGTGATTTTGAGTTTGATGACTTGAGTATTGTATTTGAAACTCTCGTGACTGTGATTTAAACTAGGGCCCGAAACTGCTTTTGTAATATTTCTAACGTTTTTAATGAATCGTAACCGGTCCTTTATGAGTTTTTGTGTTTTGTGGTCGAGTCTTAGTCCTGAGTAGTGACCTCAGCTTAGTCTGGAAAGTTGGGTCGTTACATGTGAATCCATTTCAAAGTACCTAAAATTTCCTAAAAATTATTTAGTATGTTATTACAATGTCCATATACATGGCGAAAAGATCCATACTCAGCATAAAGTTAGTATATGAAAGCTACCTATAACTATGTAAAAAAATTAATTTGTAAAACAATGCCGACTAGTGTTACATGTCATGTTTTAAAGAAATTATGAAAAACTGGAGAGACGTTTTTAAAAGTGTAATACGAAAAATGGTAACATGTGTGATTAAACAGATTGTGAAGAAACATACTTTTTTTTAAAACTTATGCAAAATGTTTACTTTCAGTGAGTCATTGTGTTTAGGAAAACTTGTAGAAACAAATGAAAACAATTACACTAAAAAGTATTTTCAAACAAATTAGAGGTGAAAATTTAAACAATGTCACTATAGTTTCACTAATAATTTTGGTTTTAAATAACACATTTGGATTCAATTTTAAAACGTGAACGTTGAGTTTACACATTTGTTTCCTAGCATGAAATAATTCACAAAAATTAAACATGTGTTAATCTTGGAAATGTAGTAGGATCGAAATTTTCTTTGTTTTAATTTTTAACAAACTATGGCCCATCATTTACATATTCTAAATTGACATACTAATGAGTCATGTAAATTGCTACTTATTGTGCAAAATAGGATTGTATGTGAATTTATTTTTCGTCCACATATGCCTATTTTAAAAATACTAATGTTGATTATTGTGTTATAAATACGTTCAATATTGTTATACTAATGTTATTCGTTGTTGTGAAATGCATAGTATCAGAATATTACTTTTGGAAAAACAGGTATTGATCGTGCATATGAAAAAATAGGTAAAGAACGTTTTCAAATATATAGTGATATACTGAAGCATAATAAAAATGTTCAACAAAACATGAAATCATAAATCTATACAAAACTCACTAAAACGAAAATTACAAAACCAAAAATGTGTTGGAAACAATTGAAAACAAATTACACAGTCTTAATGATAATTAAAAAAAAAAAAGAACAAAAGAAAAAAAAGGCCTACAAACAGCCATTACATTGGTACCTCTTAGAAGGATATCTTGGTGAGTAGGGACATCCTACATAAGATAAAGAACATTAGGAAACGCACAAGGGACGTAGAATGATAGATTTGTACATAATATAAGATATGGAAGAAAATAATGGAAGAAATATTACGTATACATACCTTGTATGTCGACGAATACAACCCCAAATCAAGATTGAATGTGTAAAGACATTAATAATTAGCATGGAAATGATAAGAAAATATATTTTTTTATAAAGAAATTGGCAGCCTTAAAGTTTTGAAATCCATTCAAAAAAAATAAATGGAATTTCATTGTTGTGGAAACATCAATGACAATGAAAAAAAACAAAGAAGATATACGGATAATAAGAACGCGCGTAAATAGAAAATAAGGCAGAACGGGATGGACAATGCTAATACATTAGAAACAACCAACAAAGTTAGAAAAAACGACAGAAGCATATAAGGACAATTTCATCTTCTTTGGTAAGTGGTCTAATGTGAAGTAATAGAGTGTAACATACATGAATACAATAAAGGAAAACATGACAAGGACAAAAGAAGGCATAGACAAAGGAGAATGATACAAAAAATTTACCTACGTAAGGAGAAAATACCAACAGATAGAAGAATGCAGCCAAACACAAGTGGAAGTGATAAATCAAAAGAGGAAAGGTGTATATACAGGGGAAGATATAGGAAGTTATGATGCCTTTAATGAACAAAAAAAAAAAAAAAAAAAGACAGGGAAGTAATAGAGTGCAACATACATCAATATAATAAAGGAAAACATGGCAAGTACATACAAAAAAAGGCATAGAGAAAGGAGAATGATAAAAAAAAATTATCTATGCAAGGAGATAATACCAATAGACAAAAGAATGCTTCCAAACACAAATGGAAGTGATATATCAAAAGAGGCAAGGTCCATATAAGGGAAGATATGAGAAGTTATAATTCCTTTAATGACCACACAAAAAAAAAGGCAGAAAAACTTTGCAATAATAGGATAAAAGCATAGAAGAGTCCAAGCACAGTCAAAGCTTATCTACTGGAAGCTACACGAAAAGTCATGAAGAAACAATGTCCAAAGATTGAAGAGACAAAACAATCTGCAACTCACAAATTATATGCAGGAAGATATGTTCCTCATAAGATTAGTGAGTAAAGAAAACGTTTTAAAAACTTGGAATAATAGTGAAGGGAAAGAACAATCTGTATAAGGCAACACAATTGACCAGAAATGATATTGGGGGTCAAAAAAAGTGAACGTACAAGGCATTGACAACATAAAAAAAATCAAGCAAACTATGTAAAGCATTAAACAAAACAGAATCAAAGGGACCAAAACAAAGAAAAGCGTACCCAAACTTGTAATAACAAAATCAAATATGCAAAGACAAGGAGAAAATTCAAGGGACAAAACGAAGATGCTTGTTCGCAGAGAAGACCCATCGAACGTGCATCAATTTGTTTCGGAGGCAAGGATTGGACCTAGCCTTTGAATGAAATCCATAGATCTGAAAATGGAAAGGTGTTTGGAGGTAACGTCGTTGAAGCGTCACCTTCAACAAAACACTAGTAGCACTTTGGGGGAGTGAGAGAGATGGATGAGAGAGATGTAGATGGGGATTCGACGTCACGAAATGCCCATTTTCCATGGAAAGGGTGTCGGAATTTTTCATCTAAAAAATGCAACGGTCAAATCTCAGACATAAATGGAACACAAAATGCAAATGGAGGAGATGAGGGAGATGAAGAAACAATAAAAATTAGAAGGAAGATGAGCGATTTAAGGGGTTCAACATGGTATACAGGGTTGAAGGGAAAATATGAGGGAGAGAAATCAATAGATGAGAGTGGGAGAGTTGAGATTTCTGAACAGAAAATGCAAATGGAGGAGATGAGGGAGAAAAAGAAACAACAAAAAAACGGAAGGAAGAGGAGGGATCCAAGGGGATAAACACAGATTGAGGATGCATGATTAACATGGGTTGAAGGCAAAAACTCGAGAGATAAATCGACAGATGAGACTGCGAGAGTTTTGAGGGTAAAGTGGGTATTATGGAAACTCTAAAATTAGGGTTTCCATAACCCTTAATCCAAACAGGGGTTAGGCTTGGGGTAACCAAACCCCATAGTAATAAGGCCCCCACCAAACACCCCCTAAGTGGTGAATTAAATATATATATATATATATATATATATATATATATCCATAAACCTTGTAATTTGTTTAAAAAAGAACTTTTTAATCTCCGAAGGTTAAAAAAAATTCTTAAAATAACTTTGAAAATTGATTAAAAAATAAGTTAGTTTACATAAATATAACAAAACTAAAAAATATTTACGATCCATGTAACAAAAAAACGAAAGCCGATGAAGTCGTGCAAAATATTTTTATAATTTCAGGTTTGCCCATGCGTCACTTCTCTTTCTTCTTCTTCTTCATTCTAGGTGATTTCTTCTCCTATAGATTTTTTCATTTTTTCTTCTAAATTTTTTTCTTCTATTTTTAAACGATTTATTCTTCCGTTTAAATCTCCTATTTCATCTTCACCATTTTCGACAAAATTCTTTGAAGTTGCTTTATCTTCTCATATATGAGAATATCAAGATCGTTTAAATATCATTTTGACATGATCTAAACGATCGTTTATAATTATCAACACGATCATTTACCATGGTCAACAAAATTGTTTAAGTTTGAAGCTCTTTTCTCATCGTTTAGAAAGAACTACAAGATTATGTTGATATAGTCTAAACGATAGCTTACCATAGTCAACACAATCGTTTAACATGGTCACTATGATCGTTTAAATTTGAATGTAACGTCCCAAATTTTTTAGTTATTTGATCTCCAACCTATTTGTCTTATTTTATTAAGGTTTTAAATTTTTTTGGGATAATTGATAATTGTATGTATATGTGGATATATGTGTATATATATATATATGATTATTATGGAAAAATGAAAAGATAATTATATTTGTTAGAAATATAATTATTAAAGAAAAGATATTGATATTTTGGAAGAAGAGAAAAGATTGAAGTGAAGAGAGAATTAAATGAGGATAGAGAAATTTGGTTTTATTATTTTGAAAAAGGAAAAGGAAAATGGTAATTAATAATAGTAATAAAGTATATTATTATTATTATTATATTAATTCTCCCTCGTGAAGTGTGCAAAGCATAAACCCTCATTTACTCCATCTTCTTCTTCCTTAGTTATCCTAGGTTGTCGTCGATTGGGTTATCCGACGAGGAGCTGTTGCAAACGTCAACGTCCGACTGCCATTCACGATCAGATAAAGCTGTTTCTCCCCTTCGACAAAGCCCAACGTTGACAAGGCATTCGTCTTCTCCGTTTGTGTCACCTTGTACCATCGTTTCGTGTGTTGCCCATCACGATTCTGCCAAAGTCTCTTTTCGTTTTGAGTCGTTTCTCTTTGTCTTCATCTCCGTTGAAGTCGAAACGTTTGTTAGCCCTCTCTCCCTCAGCTTTTGTTCCGTTCGGTAAGCACCTCGCCTTCCAAGCCGCACATATCAGTTTTCCCTATTCACTTGAGCCAACCCGAGTCGTTCCCTTTGTCAAAGACGTAATCAAGCCATTTGGTTTCCGTCCAAGCCAGATTTGAGTCGTGGCTTCTTCCTCTAGTCATGTATCCTTTCCAAGCTGAGTCGACAGATAGCTTTTCTTGTAGCCACTTGAGCCATTTTATGGTAAGGATGCATTTTGTGGGTCATGTGATTGTTATGCTTCCCAATTATTTTGAGTTGCAATGTTGAATTAATTGGTTGAATTATTATTATATCCTTGAAGGTGTTGGTGCTTGAGTTCTTGGATTATACAACAAGTTGGTTTGGAGTTTAATTCTTCATTTACTTGAGTAAGTTATGGAATTCACATTTGGGTGGATGAAATTGTTTGAGAAAGTTTTTTAGTTCTTATCTTTATGTGTAGGTTTGGTTCATTGGACTTTAGTTTGATTAAGGAGCTTAGGTAAATTTAAGGTTTGATTTCTACCACTAGACCCTATATTAAATTTAGAATGGAAGTTGGAATGTATTGATTGAAAGGAATTGACTGCTAGACGTAGACTCGAATGTGGTAATGATTTATACTGAACTAAGATGGTTAGACTGTTATGTGTAGTTTAAAATGTATTTATGGCTCATACTGTTGACTAAATTGTAATGTGCATTAGCATGTTGTGTTTGTTTTTAGATGGCTATATGTAGAGGAGGTGTATTGTTGATAGTTTTAATTGTACTTGATGTGACTGTAACGACCCAACTTTTCCAGACGAAGCTGAGGTCACTACCAAATACCAAAACTCGACCATTCAACATAAAATTTAAAACGGACCAGATACGATTCATTAAAACATTATAAACCTTACAAAAGACAGTTTCGGGCCCTATTTTAAATAATTCAAAAAAAGTCACAAAATAAAATGTCAAGTCACCAGTCCAAAATCACAAGTCAAAATATTCTGACAAAATACATAGCGGAAGCGAAAAGAAAACCAGATGCGTCCATATGGCCTTCACGCATCCTTCCTGCCTCTCGTCGGTCTGCCCCTCGCTGTACCCCTACCTGAAAAGTTAAAGAAGAGAAAGGGTGAGTATAAACATACCCAGTAAGGGACCCACTACTGGGCCCGTTAGGGGACAACAGTTAACTTCCTATTCGGGGGTATCCTACATAACAGTCTAGTGGTTCCGTGGAACGCACATATCAGTCTAGTGCTCCCGAAGGATGCACATATCAGTCTAGTGCTCCCGAAGGATGCACATATCAGTCTAGTGCTCCCGAAGGATGCACATATCCGTCTAGTGCTCCCGAAGGATGCACATATCAGTCTAGTGCTCCCGAAGGATGCACATATCAGTCTAGTGCTCCCGAAGGATGCACATATCAGTCTAGTGCTCCCGAAGGACGCACATATCCGTAAGGCACACTACCCCATAGATGAAGCTAACCGTTACCCCTCAGTCCAAACCAAACTGTCTACATCAGTCACATCCCAACGGCATTCATATCACAGTCCCGCCATAGGCTTTGTCAGTCAGATAGTATAGGTTTAAACATCTACACCCTCAGTTGCTATATGCATTACCAACTCGCACACCATTAGGGAAAAACCCTAGATCCAATCGACTAACCAACCCAAAACCGGACTCACTGTCCTTCCCCGTCCAAACTCCATGAACCACATCCAGACCAGTGTTTTACTACATACTGAACCGTATCTTTAAGGTCCATCAACATAAAATCTCAATCCACAAATAGCAGTCACAGTATATTTTCATCAGACAAAATATAATATCAGTACTTAACAGTCAACACGCATGCAATTATTCAGTACAGTCACTAACGTGCAATCCCCTGTGGATTGCTACGTTTTCAGCCTGGACTCGGGGTCCAGTAGTAGGAACACCCTTACCTGATACTCGGTTATGCCCCTCGATCGAAATCCACGCTCGACAGATCCACCTAACGAAACACGAAAGTTTTAGTTGATGACTTTAGTAGCAGTTGTTTTAAAAGGTCATCCGTTGACTTACCCAAGGAAAGGAAGCTATCTCCAACCAGGCCTGCCGCGGAATCCGAGAACTTAAGCGTCAACTCTGTACTACCTTCAAGGGAGAAAAGTAGGGCCATATCTTAATCCAACATTCAAACTCGAATCGGACGAGGTAACATTAGGGAATTCATCAAAACAATCCTTACCGAAGACTCACCGTGAACCGAAGTGGAGGAAGGAAGGCTTAGGTGGCTCGGCTCGGCTCGGCTCGGCTCGGCTCGGCTTGGTTCTCGGCTCGGCTCGGCTTGGTTCGGCTCGCGGCTCGGCTCACTCGGCTCGCGGCTCGGCTTGGTTCACGCAGCTCGCTCGGCTCGGCTGGAAGCGGTTTCGGGTCGGGTCAGCTTGGAACCGGGTCGGGTTGGCTTGGAACCGGGTCGGGTTGGGCGAAACGGGCAGCACGGTTTTTGGAGGGCTTTCTCTCTTCCGGCGAACGACGGCGGTGGCGAACGACACTGGGAGGCGTTACGGGAGATGGAGACGGAGAGGAGGAGAGATATGGTGGCGGAGACGAAGGCGGAAGAGAGAAAAAAGACCGGAGAGCTGCGGCGGCGTCGGGCGAGTTGAAGCCGAGAGGAGATCCGAATGGATGGAGGCCGCGGCGGACGACGGTGGCTGGTGGCTACCCCACGGATGAAGACGGAGAGGAAAAGAGATGGTGGCGGAGACGACGGACGAAGAAGAAGAAGAAGCGGCGGCGGCGCGAGGGAGAGAAAACGAAAACGGAGGGGGAGGGGGGCGTGCGCGCGCGGCTTAGGGTTCTCTTCTCTTTTTTTTTTTTTTTTTTTTAAAATATATATATATATATATATATATATACATAAATAATAATAATAAATATATATTTAATAAAAATGAATAATAATAATAATAATAATAATATTAATTATAATAAAAGTAAATAATGATACATGTATATATATATTGAATAAAATTGATATAATTTATAATAGAACATTAATATTAATTTATTATAATAATATTAAATAAGAATATTAATATTTATTTTAAATAAATAAAAAGAAAATATTAACATTAACAATTGAAATAAAAAAAAATTCCGATAGTAATAATCTAATCAATATTATATTATTATTTTATCGTTTTACCGAAACTCAAATTTCCGAACAATTTACTTAAAATGCTAAAATTCTACCTCGAACTTCGGGGCGTTACATTCTTCCCTCCTTAGGGAACTTTCGTTCTCGAAAGTTTTATCCCTCGAACAGACCGGGATAACGGGATCTCATGTCATCTTCTCGCTCCCATGTAGCCTCTTCTACCCGGTGATTCCGCCATAAGACTTTAACCAGGGGAATTTCCTTATTCCTCAACGTCTTCACCTCTCTAGCAAGCACCTCAACGGGCTGTTCAATATAGCTCAAGTTTTCATCAATCTCTAGTGGCTCGTAATCCACTACATGGGATGGATCTGACACGTACTTCCTCAACATAGAAACATGAAACACATCATGGACTGTCGAGAGTGATGGGGGCAACGCCAAGCGATAAGCTACAGGACCAATCCGCTCCAGAATCTCAAACGGCCCAACAAAACGGGGACTCAGCTTTCCCCTCCTTTCAAATCGTAAAACACCTCTAATAGGTGCTACTTTTAAGAACACCTTATCCCCTATCTCAAACTCAAGATCCTTTCGCCTCACATCTGCATAACTCTTCTGTCTACTCTGAGCGGTATGTATGCGTGATCTAATCTTCTGAATCGCTTCGTTAGTAGACTGAACTAACTCAGGACCCATCAATCTCTGCTCACCTACCTCACCCCAGCAAACCGGGGATCTACAACATTTGCCGTACAGGGCCTCAAACGGTGCCATGCCAATAGTAGCCTGATAACTGTTATTATAAGCAAATTCCATCAAATGTAGGTGGGAGTCCCAGCTACCTGGAAATTCCAACGCACACGCTCGCAACATATCCTCTAAAACTTGGTTCAGACGCTCAGTCTGACCGTCAGTCTGTGGATGGAAAGCTGTACTAAAATCTAACCTCGTGCCCATAGCAGTCTGCAAGCCCTTCCAGAATTTGGAAGTGAAACGGGCATCTCTATCAGAAACAATCGACACTGGCACTCCGTGCAATCTCACTATCTCAGACATGTACAACTGTGCCCACTTACTAGCAGTATAGGTGGATTTACCCGGAACAAAGTGCGCTGATTTAGTAAGTCTGTCCACCACAACCCAAATCACTGTAAAACCCCTCAGAGTTCTCGGTAGCCCTGTAATGAAATCCATGGACACGTTTTCCCACTTCCATTCCGGTATGCTCAAGGGTTGTAATAAACCCGCTGGTTTCTGTCTTGGTGCCTTAACCTGCTGACACACCAAGCATTTACTAACAAATTCTGCTACTTCCCTCTTCATGTTACGCCACCAATAAACCCGCTTCAGGTCCTGATACATCTTCGTACTACCTGGGTGCATGGAAAATGGGGAACTGTGAGCCTCAGCTAATAATTCTGTCTTAACCGCACTATCTGACGGAACACAGAGGCGTCTTTCAAACAACAGTCCACCGTCAGAGGATAACGAGAACTCAGCCGCTTGCCCTGCCTCTGCTAGGCCACGTTTCTCAACCAGATAAGGATCGTTACTCTGAGCATCGATGATCCTTTGCCTCAAAGTCGGCTGTACCGTCAACTGGGCTAACTGCATAGTAACTGCCCCCACTGACACTGCAATCTCAGCCCGCTCGAGATCCCGATGCAATGGGGCCTGTCGGGTAATAAGTGCTGCTGAATGTGACACCTTCCTACTAAGAGCATCAGCTACCACATTTGCCTTGCCTGGATGATACAGTATCTCACAATCGTAATCCTTCACTAACTCAAGCCACCTTCGCTGTCTCATATTCAATTCTTTCTGGGTAAAGAAGTATTTCAAGCTCTTATGATCCGTGAATATCTGTATCTTTTCACCATATAAATAATGCCTCCATATCTTCAAAGCAAAAACCACTGCTGCCAACTCTAGATCATGTGTAGGGTAGTTCTGCTCATGACTCTTCAACTGACGGGACGCATAAGCGACCACCTTACCCTGCTGCATCAAAACGCAACCCAAACCTTTCTTGGAAGCATCACTATAAATCACAAAACTGCCAGAACCATCAGGTACAGTAAGAACCGGCGCGGTAACTAGCTTCTGTTTAAGGTTCTGGAAACTGTCCTCACATGCCTTGCTCCAAACAAAAGGAACTCCCTTTCTGGTCAACTGAGTAAGAGGAGTAGCTATACGAGAAAAGTTCTCCACAAACCGTCGATAATAGCCTGCTAAACCCAGAAAGCTACGAACCTCACTGACTGTGGAAGGTCGGGTCCAACCGGTGACTGCCTCTATCTTAGCTGGATCTACAGAGACTCCAGCCTTAGAAACCACGTGGCCCAGAAAGGACACCTGCTTCAGCCAAAACTCGCATTTCGAGAACTTTGCATACAACTTATTATCCCGAAGTGTTTGCAAAACCATACGTAAATGCTCCTCATGTTCGGCCTCCGTCTTGGAGTATATCAAGATATCGTCGATAAACACGATCACAAAAGTATCTAGGAACTCCCTAAACACTCTGTTCATCAAGTCCATAAATACTGCCGGAGCATTCGTCAAACCAAAAGACATCACAATAAACTCGTAGTGTCCGTATCTGGAACGAAATGCTGTCTTCGGTACATCCTCATCCTTAATCCTCAGCTGATGGTATCCCGACCGAAGATCAATCTTAGAGAACACTGTGGCTCCCTGTAACTGGTCAAATAGATCGTCAATCCTGGGCAAGGGATATCTGTTCTTTACGGTTACTTTGTTCAATTCCCTATAGTCAATGCACAGACGCATCGATCTGTCCTTCTTCTTAACGAATAAGACTGGCGCACCCCAAGGTGACACGCTCGGTCGAATGAATCCCTTATCAAGCAATTCCTGTAACTGTACCTTCAGTTCTTTCAGTTCTGCGGGGGCCATCCTGTAAGGGGCTCTGGATATAGGAACCGTGCCCGGCTCCAACTCTATGGCAAACTCAACCTCTCTGTGCGGAGGTAACCCTGGAAGTTCCTCAGGAAAAACGTCCGGATAGTCCCTCACTACTGGTTCTGATGACAGGGATACATCGGCCTCTCTAGTATCCACCACGCTCGCTAAGATACCCCAAGTACCCTGACTGAGCAGTTTACTGGCCCTGATGGCTGAGATTACCTGAGGCAACGACTTTAACCCTCCTCCCTTAAATTTAAAACTGGCCATCGAGGGAGGGTTAAACGTTACCTCCTTACGTGAACAATCTATGCTGGCGTGGTTAGCGGCCAACCAATCCATACCCAGGATTACATTAAAGTCCAGCATATCCAGGACTATCAGCGTTACTTCAATCACATGGCCTGCTATCTCAATCTGGCATGCTTTCACCTTTTCCTTCGACAACATACATTGCCCGGAAGGAGTAGATACTGACAGAACATGGTGTAAGGGCTCTACCTCTAAGCGGGCATGCGACACAAATGCGGAAGAGATAAAAGAATGTGACGAACCCGAATCAAACAAAACTAAGGCGTAATGCCCCAACACTGGGAGTGTACCTGTCACTACTGTGCCTGCCTTCTCAGCCTCAGTCCTGTTGGTAGCAAAGACTCTACCCTGGTGTGGAGCACCTGCTCCCTGATTCTGCGCGTTCCCCGTGAGTCTCAATGGGCATCTATCAGCTGTATGACCCTCTTGCCTGCACTTAAAGCAAGTCCTGGTCCCGAATAAGCAACGGCCCAAATGGTGCTTCCCACAAGTGGTACACAACGGCTTCCCTCTGGCAGCCTCCCCTGCCTCAAAATGTTTCTGCTGGAAGCTGCGAAACTCACCACCTGGTCTGAAATTCCGCTGTGGCTCTGGAACAGGCTGCTGCTCAGCCTTCCTCTTCCGTACCGATGTCGAACCTCTACCAGCGGTCTTAGACGAGTTAGCCCTCTCCTGTAAACTGAGATCCACTGCCAGGCGCAGTGCATCGGCATGAGTAGCGGGTCTGAAAGCTCGGACCAAACCCTGAATGTCCAGTCTGAGGCCTCTAACAAACTTATCAGCTCTGGCCGCCTCGGTCGCTATCATCTCGGGAGCGAAGCGGGATAACATGTCAAACTCCGCATCATACTGCTCCACTGTCATGTCACCCTGCTCTAAGTTCAGAAACTCCTGCCGCTTGGCATCTCTCAAACTGGCAGAGAAGAATTTCGCATAGAAACTCTCCTTGAACTGCTGCCACGTGATCTGACTCACATCACCACCTAGCATTCTCTCTGTAGTCTCCCACCATGCAGTACCTCTGTCAGTCAACATAAAAACAGCACACTGAACCTTCTGATCCTCAGGGCATTTCATGTAACGGAATATGGTTTCCAAAGACGATAACCACATCTGAGCCCTGGTGGGGTCCTCCAAAGACCCATCGAACGTCGTGGGATTATACTTCCTGAAATCCCTCAGATGCTTAGCCTCTGCCGACAACTGATCCGGCACAAACTGGGGCGCAACTGGTACCGGAGCCGGAGCTGGAGCAGGAACTGGTGCTGGAGCTGGCGCTGGAGCTGGCGCCGGAGTTGGCGAGGCAGGCTTCTGCTGCTCCCGCATCTGCATAATCATATCTCTAAACCTCTGCTCCATGGCGGCTAGGTCCGCATGAGTAACTGGCGCAGCCGGGTCAGGGGCTTGGGCTACCGGCTGCACCTCAGGTTGAACGCGTCCTGCTCCTCTTCCTCGGCCTCCTCGACCACCCCTACGTGCACCTCTCCTTGGTGGCATTTCCCTAACAACCACCAACGATTCCTTTAGTCATAAATGGTAATTGAATTTGCAGTTTAACTTAGGTAAGGTAATGCATGTAGAGTTATACATATACTTTCATGAGAGCGTACCTGACGAGCGGCAAGGATCGTTTTAGCCATAAGGACACAAAATACAGACTCACATTATAAGTCAGTCTACAGAACCTAAAACTTAGGCTCTGATACCAACTGTAACGACCCAACTTTTACGGACGAAGCTGAGGTCACTACCAAATACCAAAACTCGACCATTCAACATAAAATTTAAAACGGACCAGATACGATTCATTAAAACATTATAAACCTTACAAAAGACAGTTTCGGGCCCTATTTTAAATAATTCAAAAAAAGTCACAAAATAAAATGTCAAGTCACCAGTCCAAAATCACAAGTCAAAATATTCTGACAAAATACATAGCGGAAGCGAAAAGAAAACCAGACGCGTCCATATGGCCTTCACGCATCCTTCCTGCCTCTCGTCGGTCTGCCCCTCGCTGTACCCCTACCTGAAAAGTTAAAGAAGAGAAAGGGTGAGTATAAACATACCCAGTAAGGGACCCACTACTGGGCCCGTTAGGGGACAACAGTTAACTTCCTATTCGGGGGTACCCTACATAACAGTCTAGTGGTTCCGTGGAACGCACATATCAGTCTAGTGCTCCCGAAGGATGCACATATCAGTCTAGTGCTCCCGAAGGATGCACATATCAGTCTAGTGCTCCCGAAGGATGCACATATCAGTCTAGTGCTCCCGAAGGATGCACATATCAGTCTAGTGCTCCCGAAGGATGCACATATCAGTCTAGTGCTCCCGAAGGACGCACATATCCGTAAGGCACACTACCCCATAGATGAAGCTAACCGTTACCCCTCAGTCCAAACCAAACTGTCTACATCAGTCACATCCCAACGGCATTCATATCACAGTCCCGCCATAGGCTTTGTCAGTCAGATAGTATAGGTTTAAACATCTACACCCTCAGTTGCTATATGCATTACCAACTCGCACACCATTAGAGAAAAACCCTAGATCCAATCGACTAACCAACCCAAAACCGGACTCACTGTCCTTCCCCGTCCAAACTCCATGAACCACATCCAGACCAGTGTTTTACTACATACTGAACCGTATCTTTAAGGTCCATCAACATAAAATCTCAATCCACAAATAGCAGTCACAGTATATTTTCATCAGACAAAATATAATATCAGTACTTAACAGTCAACACGCATGCAATTATTCAGTACAGTCACTAACGTGCAATCCCCTGTGGATTGCTACGTTTTCAGCCTGGACTCGGGGTCCAGTAGTAGGAACACCCTTACCTGATACTCGGTTATGCCCCTCGATCGAAATCCACGCTCGACAGATCCACCTAACGAAACACGAAAGTTTTAGTTGATGACTTTAGTAGCAGTTGTTTTAAAAGGTCATCCGTTGACTTACCCAAGGAAAGGAAGCTATCTCCAACCAGGCCTGCCGCGGAATCCGAGAACTTAAGCGTCAACTCTGTACTACCTTCAAGGGAGAAAAGTAGGGCCATATCTTAATCCAACATTCAAACTCGAATCGGACGAGGTAACGTTAGGGAATTCATCAAAACAATCCTTACCGAAGACTCACCGTGAACCGAAGTGGAGGAAGGAAGGCTTAGGTGGCTCGGCTCGGCTCGGCTCGGCTCGGCTCGGCTCGGCTCGGCTCGGCTTGGTTCTAAATGTAACGCCCCGAAGTTCGAGGTAAAATTTTAGCATTTTAAGTAAATTGTTCGGAAATTTGAGTTTCGGTAAAACGATAAAATAATAATATAATATTGATTAGATTATTACTATCGGAATTTTTTTTTATTTCAATTGTTAATGTTAATATTTTCTTTTTATTTATTTAAAATAAATATTAATATTCTTATTTAATATTATTATAATAAATTAATATTAATGTTCTATTATAAATTATATCAATTTTATTCAATATATATATACATGTATCATTATTTACTTTTATTATAATTAATATTATTATTATTATTATTATTATTCATTTTTATTAAATATATATTTATTATTATTATTTATGTATATATATATATATATATATATTTTAAAAAAAAAAAAAAAAAAAAGAGAAGAGAACCCTAAGCCGCGCGCGCACGCCCCCCCCTCCCCCTCCGTTTTCGTTTTCTCTCCCTCGCGCCGCCGCCGCTTCTTCTTCTTCTTCGTCCGTCGTCTCCGCCACCATCTCTTTTCCTCTCCGTCTTCATCCGTGGGGTAGCCACCAGCCACCGTCGTCCGCCGCGGCCTCCATCCATTCGGATCTCCTCTCGGCTTCAACTCGCCCGACGCCGCCGCAGCTCTCCGGTCTTTTTTCTCTCTTCCGCCTTCGTCTCCGCCACCATATCTCTCCTCCTCTCCGTCTCCATCTCCCGTAACGCCTCCCAGTGTCGTTCGCCACCGCCGTCGTTCGCCGGAAGAGAGAAAGCCCTCCAAAAACCGTGCTGCCCGTTTCGCCCAACCCGACCCGATTCCAAGCCAACCCGACCCGGTTCCAAGCTGACCCGACCCGAAACCGCTTCCAGCCGAGCCGAGCGAGCTGCGTGAACCAAGCCGAGCCGAGTCGAGCCGAGCCGAGCCGAGCCGAGCCGAGCCGAGCCACCTAAGCCTTCCTTCCTCCACTTCGGTTCACGGTGAGTCTTCGGTAAGGATTGTTTTGATGAATTCCCTAATGTTACCTCGTCCGATTCGAGTTTGAATGTTGGATTAAGATATGGCCCTACTTTTCTCCCTTGAAGGTAGTACAGAGTTGACGCTTAAGTTCTCGGATTCCGCGGCAGGCCTGGTTGGAGATAGCTTCCTTTCCTTGGGTAAGTCAACGGATGACCTTTTAAAACAACTGCTACTAAAGTCATCAACTAAAACTTTCGTGTTTCGTTAGGTGGATCTGTCGAGCGTGGATTTCGATCGAGGGGCATAACCGAGTATCAGGTAAGGGTGTTCCTACTACTGGACCCCGAGTCCAGGCTGAAAACGTAGCAATCCACAGGGGATTGCACGTTAGTGACTGTACTGAATAATTGCATGCGTGTTGACTGTTAAGTACTGATATTATATTTTGTCTGATGAAAATATACTGTGACTGCTATTTGTGGATTGAGATTTTATGTTGATGGACCTTAAAGATACGGTTCAGTATGTAGTAAAACACTGGTCTGGATGTGGTTCATGGAGTTTGGACGGGGAAGGACAGTGAGTCCGGTTTTGGGTTGGTTAGTCGATTGGATCTAGGGTTTTTCCCTAATGGTGTGCGAGTTGGTAATGCATATAGCAACTGAGGGTGTAGATGTTTAAACCTATACTATCTGACTGACAAAGCCTATGGCGGGACTGTGATATGAATGCCGTTGGGATGTGACTGATGTAGACAGTTTGGTTTGGACTGAGGGGTAACGGTTAGCTTCATCTATGGGGTAGTGTGCCTTACGGATATGTGCGTCCTTCGGGAGCACTAGACTGATATGTGCATCCTTCGGGAGCACTAGACTGATATGTGCATCCTTCGGGAGCACTAGACTGATATGTGCGTTCCACGGAACCACTAGACTGTTATGTAGGGTACCCCCGAATAGGAAGTTAACTGTTGTCCCCTAACGGGCCCAGTAGTGGGTCCCTTACTGGGTATGTTTATACTCACCCTTTCTCTTCTTTAACTTTTCAGGTAGGGGTACAGCGAGGGGCAGACCGACGAGAGGCAGGAAGGATGCGTGAAGGCCATATGGACGCGTCTGGTTTTCTTTTCGCTTCCGCTATGTATTTTGTCAGAATATTTTGACTTGTGATTTTGGACTGGTGACTTGACATTTTATTTTGTGACTTTTTTTGAATTATTTAAAATAGGGCCCGAAACTGTCTTTTGTAAGGTTTATAATGTTTTAATGAATCGTATCTGGTCCGTTTTAAATTTTATGTTGAATGGTCGAGTTTTGGTATTTGGTAGTGACCTCAGCTTCGTCCGGAAAAGTTGGGTCGTTACAGTGACTGTCTTGAACTGTTTAGAATGGATTGAACTGTTTAGAATGGATTGAGGGGAAATTGTTAGCTTTCTTTATGGCTTAGTGTACCTTGCAGGCATGGTGTCCTACGGGGTCACCATATGTTGTGCATCCTACATGATCATTAGACTGATATATGCATCATACGTGATCACTAGATTGATATATGCATCCTATGGAATCACTAGACTGATATGTGCATCCTACGAGATCATTAAACTGATATGTGCATCCTACAAGATCACTAGATTGATACGTGCATCCTACAGGATCACTAGATTGATATGTTGCATGGTCCTCCTAATAGGTTTTTGCCCCTAACGGAACCAATAGTGGGTCTCTTACTGGATATATTTTATACTCATCATTTTCATATTTAACTTTTTCAGGCAAAGGTAATACGAGAGGTAGATCGGTGAGGTGCAAAAAGGACTCGTGATCGCCATATGAGGACACCTTTTGAAATGCTTCTGCTTAATATTTTTACTGTTTTTAAGTTTTGAGGATTGAAATGTGTTTTATGTTTAAAAGAACTGTTTGGCTTCTTGGTGACTTTATAAATGATGTTTGTGAACTTTTATTTTGTTTGAAATAGGTCTCGAATTCAGTTTTTCTTATTTTGATGTCTACTTGATTTTAAACAGATTTTACGAACTTTTATGTTTAGATGAAGTATCTTTATGTTAAAGTAATGACCTCATCTTAATTTTGAAAACAAAAACCATTAAGGTTTTGTTTGAAAGATACCATGAACTATTGAGAAGCTTTATAAATACCCTTGAGCTTAGAAAAAGTAAAAAAAAAAAAAGATCACTTTATTGGTCCAAAATTTACATCAATTTTTCTTACGAACCAAAATAAAAATAAAAAATTTAAGTTAGAATCGTAGTTTTAAATTTATTTGACTATTAACACATATTGATAGACATGGACACAATCAAGCTGAATAGATATTGATAAGAATCATGGTGTTTTGCACTTTCCAAATGGACCAATTACAAGATCTAATGCAACAAAGATTTAACAATCATTATATTCATTCTTCATGTACAAAAATGGATTGGGTCAGTTCATCCTTAATTTCATATGCTACATGCTAATACAAGAGATGAAGAACCATTTGGAGTATTGAATGTCAATGTTCTTTTGGTTGAAGTGGACTATAGGGTAGACAATATTAAGCTTCCATAAGCCCAATACTTTGAAGGCTTTGTGATTTAGTTAATGTCATATTTTTATTGTATTTCTGTTTGTTGTAATTTGACTAGTTAGGATGGCACCATTAATGGGTTAGTATTAAAGATAGTGGTTGTTAGAAGTTGGAAAGCTTGTTAGATTTAATTTAAATATAATAATATTATTAATGTGGCCTATATGCATTATGTATTATTTATCTCTTCCGGGCCTATTATTTTATTAGGCCCATTAGATAAAAAAAAAAAAAAAAGAATTTTAGCTACTATAACCTATTATTTTATTAGGCCTATTATTTTATTAGGTCCATTACAAGTTGGACCTAATGTTGTCAAAAAATTTATAAATGTCTTGATGAACATCAATTTTACACAAATGTAGAGCCCAAATGACCAAACTACCCACATTTATTATTCATAATATATTAAAGAAATAGAAAAATGAAATAAGAAAAGTGAACTATTAATCATTTAATATATTTATTTTCATTTATTTTTAAGATTGTCATTTATTAGATATTATGTGTAAATATGGTATATAATTAATTCAATCATGATAAGATTCTAACCAAATTTTTTCTCAAATTATTTTTCTTCGATGATGATAGATATAATATTTGATATATTTATATAGTGTACATATATCATCCAGTCTCTTGGTGATTTATTTAAAGGTATATCTAAAAATATGATAGACATAATATTTGATATATTATAAAGTATATGGTGTATATAACTCAGGTGTATATAATTCAGTCTCTTATTGATCTATTTGAAGTTTTTTCTATTTCCTTTTTTCTCCCCACTTGCTTTTCTTCCCTTTTAGTTTTTTTTTTAATTTATTTTCTTATGTTCTTGTTCTATATTCATTCAATCTCTTCCTTTTCCTTAATACTTACATTTTGATATAAATTTGTAGTTTCACGTAATGTAAAATTTGTTATAAAATTAAAATACAATGTAAAATATGCACATATACATTGTTATCTAATATTATGTTAAATATACGGGGTATATAATGATCTATTTAAATCAAAAACAGTTTCAGTCATGATAAGATTTTATAATTTAACTTCCAATATATGAAAATCAATGCAAAATTGATGAAATATAATAAGTATATATCAGAAATTATTAAATTACGTGGTATATATGAAAACGAAAGAAAATGATGTGGTATATAAAGTGATCGGTGAAAGGTGCCGAAAAGGTGGACAGAGATGGTGAAATTTGGATGCCGGATGAAATTCAATCAAGAGAAATTTATTAAATCTGTAGAAATTCTTGAATATATTATTACCTAATTGACTCAATTTTTACCATATTTAAATTCGATTTCTAATAAATGATATCCTATAACTAAATGAAAATAAAATATTTTTTATTTAATACATTAAATAGGTAAGTTATAAATACATAATAAGTGTGATATAATATAATTATGATATTATATTATTTATATTTTCGAAAATAAATATTATTTATAATTAATGTCAAGGATAAAATGATTGTAGAAATCTCAAAATCTTATTTGAGAAAATAAATGAAATTTTGAGACATTAGTGTAAAATCATATCTAGAATATGTGTTTTCTCTAAATATTTCAAAAAATAATTCCCTAATCAAACACCATGATGGGTAGTGTCTATAAATAGAACCTTAGGGATTGGTCTTCTCACTGTCTCAGTAGTTTATTCTTTCTATCAATAAACCTAAATTAAATTTTAAAGGAAGACAAGTGAGAGAAACACAATTTCTCAAGAAGATTATTCATGGATCAATGTATGTTGTTCTTTAACTAAAATTAATTTGTAAAATTATATAGTCCAAAGATCTTGACACTTATTATATACAATGTTAGGATTTTATTGTATAACCATGAAACTAAAATTTACATGTGGTATCAAAGCCTGGATTGAAAATTTATGATTTTACATGGATGATTAATAATTTATTTTTTTATGTTTTCGCTGCATGTTTTTTTAAATTTAAGTTAAGATTCTTTAATTATCAATTACCATTTGAATTAAAGATTCTTTAAATATCGATTGTCAATTTGAATTTTATTGAAAGCCGAAAGGAAGGGAAGAAATTTAAATATGTGCACAAAACTCACCGTCGAACACAAAACACACACTACTGTCATTCGTTTCTTCAATGTTTAATTAGTAATTAAACTTTCTAATTTAATGAAGAATCAATAATTAAAGGAATTAAAATCTAATGAAGGTTAAGAAATTTCCGAAAATCTAATTCATCATAAAATCTAATTAAAATTTAGATTTTGATGATTTTTTTTTGAAAATTACTATATTTAGTATGCATATATTTAGTTTATGTTCATATGGTAATTATATTTTATGTGTTATGCATATGTTATGTTTTAAAGTACCCACTTATCTTTGAAATTTAAATTATCCAATTAAATTTTGAAGAATAGTGTATGATTATATAAAGTTCTGATGAAATTATTGTAATATCTAACTACAAATTGTGAGGTAAATCATGTAGAATTCTTTTTTATCATGATGCCTATGTTATGAACAGTTTGTTAGTTACCAAAATTGTAAATCTTTAGACATCAAATTAAAGTTGATTTAATTACTCATGTTCGTTTGATGCTAATGAATGAGATGATATTATGAAACATTAATGATTTGTTATGAGTATATTAATTTTTATTATCATAGAACATTTAATTTGCCCAACGGTAATTAATAGTTTTATAATTTTGAATCTTATTGTGGTTAATTGAGGTGTTTGGTTGGATATTATTAGTATATCTAAAGATAACTAATGTATCGAATTTGAGCATTTAAACTAAATCTTGCATCAGTTAAGTGTAAATGTTGTACATTGTTGTGCCTTCCAAAGAAGAACTTCAATGTATAAGTTAATGATTATTTAATATTATTTGAGTATATGTTGTATCTTTAAGTTTATTTCTCAAAGCAATGATGTATAAGCATATTTATTTTGTAATTTGCAACATCTGCTCCCGTTTCTCTTTATTTGCAGGCTACATCTATAATAAAGTTTATTGAACTCAATTTCTCTTATTGGTGCGAACAAATCCTATTCCATCTTGGAGTTTTGGATCTTGATTTGGTACCTTTAAGTGAGAAACCTACTGCAATTACTTCTGCTAGCAGTAATGAGGATAGATCTTTCTATAAAGCTTGGGAAAGATCAAATAGATTGAGCTTAATGTTTATGCAAATGTGTAACGCCCCGACGTTCGAGGTAAAATTTTAGCATTTTAAGTAATTTGTTCGGAAATTTGAGTTTTGGTAAAACGATAAAATAATAATATAATATTGATTAGATTATTATTATCGGGAATTATTATTACAATTTTTAATGTTAATATTTTCTTTTATTTTATTTAAAATAAATATTAATATTCTTATTTAATATTATTATAATTAATTAATATTAATATTCTATTATAAATTTATATTAATTTTATTCAATATATATATATATATATCATTATTTATTTTTATTATATTTAAGATTATTATTATTATTATTATTATTTATTTTTATTACATATATATATTTATTATTATTATTATTTATATATATATATATATTTCTCAAAAAAAAAAAAAAAAAGGAAGAGAAAAACCCTAATTTGCGCGCCGCCCCCCCCCCCCCTTCAAATTTTCTTCTTCACTTCCGCTTTCTCCTTCCTCACGCCGCGCCACCGCCACCCGAGCCCATCCATCTTCTCTTCTTCCTCCATCCCTTCCTTCCTCGTCTCTGCATCGCCGCCAGCGTCGTCGTCTCCGTCTCCGAAAACGAACAGCCGCCGCGACCATCCGTTCGGATATCCTCTCGGTTTCAACTCGCCCGACGCCGCCGCACCTCTCCGGTCTTTCTTCTCTCTTCCGCCTTCGTCCCCGCCACCATATCTCTCCTCCTCTCCGTCTCCGTCTCCCGTAACGCCTCCCAGTGTCGTTCGCCACCGCCGTCGTTCGCCGGAAGAGAGAGCCCTCCAAAACCGTGCTGCCCGTTTCGCCCAACCCGACCCGGTTCCAAGCTGACCCGACCCGAAACCGCTTCCAGTCCGAGCCGAGTGAGCCGCGTGAGCCGAGCCGAGCGAGCCGCGTGAGCCGAGCCGAGCGAGCCGCGTGAGCCGAGCCGAGCGAGCCGCGTGAGCCGAGCCGAGCGAGCCGAACCAAGCCGAGCCGCGAGCCGAGTGAGCCGAGCCGCGAGCCGAGAACCAAGCCGAGCCGAGCCGAGCCGAGCCGAGCCGAGTCCAAGCCGAGCCGAGCCGAGCCACCTAAGCCTTCCTTCCTCCACTTCGGTTCACGGTGAGTCTTCGGTAAGGATTGTTTTGATGAATTCCCTAATGTTACCTCGTCCGATTCGAGTTTGAATGTTGGATTAAGATATGGCCCTACTTTTCTCCCTTGAAAGTAGTACAGAGTTGACGCTTAAGTTCTCGGGTTCCGCGGCAGGCCTGGTTGGAGATAGCTTCCTTTCCTTGGGTAAGTCAACGGATGTCGCTTCCGACCTTTTTAAACGACTTCTACTAAAGTCATCAACTAAAACTTTCGTGTTTCGTTAGGTGGATCTGTCGAGCGTGGATTTCGACCGAGGGGCATAACCGAGTATCAGGTAAGGGTTTTCCTACTACTGGACCCCGAGTCCAGGCTGAAACCGTAGTAATCCACAGGGGATTACACGTTAGTGACTGTACTGAATAACTGTATGCGTGTTGACTGTTAAGTACTGATATTATATTTTGTCTGGTGTAAATATACTGTGACTGCTATTTGTGGATTGAGATTTTATGTTGATGGGTCTTAAAGTTACGGTTCAGTATGTAGTAAAACACTGGTCTGGATGTGGTTCATGGAGTTTGGACGGGGAAGGACAGTGAGTCCGGTTTTTGGTTGGTTAGTCGATTGGATCTAGGGTTTTCCCTAATGGTGTGCGAGTTGGTAATGCATATAGCAACTGAGGGTGTAGATGTTTAAACCTATACTATCTGACTGACAAAGCCTATGGCGGGACTGTGATATGAATGCCGTTGGGATGTGACTGATGTAGACAGTTTAGTTTGGACTGAGGGGTAACGGTTAGCTTCATCTATGGGGTAGTGTGCCTTACGGATATGTGCGTCCTTCGGGACCACTATACTGATATGTGCATCCTTCGGGAGCACTAGACTGATATGTGCATCCTTGGGGAGCACTAGACTGATATGTGCATCCTTCGGGAGCACTAGACTGATATGTGCATCCTTCGGGAGCACTAGACTGATATGTGCATCCTTCGGGAGCACTAGACTGATATGTGCATCCTTCGGGAGCACTAGACTGATATGTGCGTTCTACGGAACCACTAGACTGTTATGTAGGGTACCCCCGAATAGGAAGTTAACTGTTGTCCCCTAACGGGCCCAGTAGTGGGTCCCTTACTGGGTATGTTTATACTCACCCTTTCTCTTCTTTAACTTTTCAGGTAGGGGTACAGCGAGGGGCAGACCGACGAGAGGCAGGAAGGATGCGTGAAGGCCATATGGACGCGTCTGGTTTTCTTATCGCTTCCGCTATGTATTTTGTCAGAATGTTTTGACTTGTGATTTTGAACTGGTGACTTGATATTTTTATTTTGTGATTTTTTTTTGATTTATTTAAAATAGGGCCCGAAACTGTCTTTTGTAAGGTTTCTAATGTTTTAATGAATCGTAACTGGTCCGTTTTAAATTTTATGTTAAATGGTCGAGTTTTGGTATTTGGTAGTGACCTTAGCTTAGTCCGGAAAGTTGGGTCGTTACAAAATGATTGTAGTAAACAATATTAAGTCCAAAATTAAGAAAACTGAAGATGCTAAGGAATTTATGAAATATGTGGAAAATGTTCTCTGTCAGAGTCAACACTAATAAGTCACTTGCTGAAACACTTATGAGTACTTTAACCAACATCAAGTTTGATGGTTCTCGTACTATACATGAGCATATCCTTGAAATGACAAACTTGGTAGCAAGATTAAAAACCATAGGAATGGAAACTAATGAGAATTTTTTGGTAACGTTTATCCTTAATTTCTTACCTTTAGAGTATGGTCCATTCCACATGAACTATAACACTCTAAAAGATAAATGGAATATGCATGAATTGCAAAGTATGCTTATTTAAGAGGAAGTGAGGCTTAAGAAACCAGTAATTCACTCTACCAATCTCAAGGCTCACAAAGGAGCTGGAAAGAAACTTGGAAAAAATAATGTAAAGGGCAATCATCGACAACTAAAGGTAAAATAGTCATCTGCCCTAATCCACAAAAAGAAACGTATTAAGGATAAGTGTCGTTTTTGCAACAAACTTGAGCACTATCTAAAAAATTGTCTGAAACGTAAGGCATGGTTCGAGAATAAAGGTAAGCATAATGCTTTAGTATGTTTCAAATCAAACTTGACTGAAGTTCCTTATAATACACGATTGATTGATTTTGGCTATACCATTCATGTTTCCAATACGATGCAAGGATTCCTTACTACTCGAACCACAAAATCAAATGAGAGATTCATCTTTATGGGTAACAGAGTCAAAGTTCCAGTTGAAGTTATGGAACCTACCGTTTAACTTTAGACACTCAACATCATTTAGACGTTTTTAATACCTTTTATGTCCCTTCTATTTCTCGTAATTTGATTTTCTTATCCAAACTTGATACTTCAAGTTATTATTTTAAATTTAGGAATGAGTGTTTTAGTTTATTCAAACAAAACATTTCTATTGGCTCTGATAATCTTTGTGATGACTTATATAAATTAAAGCTTGATAATTTTTTTTTGTTGAGAGTTTGTTAACCCTACATCATAATATTGGTACTAAACATGGTCAAACTAATGAATCATCAACTTACTTATGGCATAAACGTTTGGGTCACATACCCAAAGAAAGAACTAAAAGATCGATAAAAAAAGAAATTGTTCCAGATTTGGATTTTACTGACCTTGGAATTTGTATGGATTGTATTAAAGAAAAACAAACAAAACACACAGTTAATAAAGAAGCCACAAGAAGCTCACAGCTTCTTGAAATTATACACACTGATATTGTGGATCTTTTGATGCTCCATCTTTTAGTGGAGAAAAGTATTTTATCACCTTTATTGATGATTTCCCATGTTATGGTTTATATCTATTTGTTGCATGAAAATCTCAAGTAATAGATGCCTTAAAAGTATTTATAAAGTTGAAATGCAATTAGATAGAAAGATAAAAATTTTAAGATCTAATAGAGGTGGTGAGTACTATAAAAATATGATGAGAATGGACAACGTTCGGGTCCATTCGATAAATTCCTAGAAAGCCACGATATATGTGCTCAATACACAATGCTAGGAACACCAGAACAAAATGGTGTTGTAGAAAGGCGTAATCGGCATCAATGAATATGATTAGAAACATGTTAATTAATTCATGTTTACCTATGTCCTTGTGGATGTATGCATTAAGAACCATCAATATGTATTAAACAAGGTTCTTAGTAAGTCAATTCCAAAGTCACCTTTTGAACTGTGGATAGGAAGGAAACCTAGTTTAAGGCACCTACATGTTTGGGATTATCTAACCTTAGTTAAGTTTGATTGTGGAGTAACTCAATTTAGAATTAGATTTTCAAATCTTGCTTTTAGATCTTCTATATAAGAGGTAAACTAATTCTAACCTTCTCTTGGTTAATATAAATTAGTATGTGGAGGTGTTAGTTTCTTAGATTCAAAGGTTCTTGCTACCTTTGGGACTCGTATCTAAATAGAATGGTCATTTTGGAAATAAGAGTTTGAGTGAAGAATTTTAAAGAAAGTGCTTTGAGAAGTTATGCATTCTGATGCATTGTGTTAGAACTAGGCGATGTGAGGAAAGAAGAAGACATTTTGGTGCAAGGCAAGAAGAAGCTAGGAGTTGAGGGATAGAAAAATTCTGGAAAATTTCCTATAGCGTCCCAAAATAAGGTAATTTTAATTTTAATTATCTTAAGTTTAATTTTGGTATTGTTGAAATTATTTTGGGGTGTCATTTGAATTAATCATTGAAATTGTTTGTTTTAAGTGAATGTTTTTTGTTGTTTTAATTTCGGTGGATTTATATTTAGTGAAGGGGAGGGAATTATAATTAATTATATATAATTAATTAAATTGTGAAAAGGATAAGAATAATTATATTATTGGAAATAATATAATTATTTTAGAAAAGATATATTTATTTTGGGAGAAAAGAATAAAAGAAGATAAAGGTGACTTGATGGAAAGAGTTAATGAAGAAAGAGAATATTTAAGTTTAAAAAGGAGATTTGGTTGGTTTTAAATGAAGAGAGAGAAGGAGTTGGTTATTTGGAAAAGGAAAAGGAAATAATAATAATTATATTATTATTTTGTTTAAATAGGGTCTTGTAGTGCATGCGCTTCTCCTTCATTGTCAAACCCTAGCTCATCCATCTTCTTTCTTACACCATAAAACCCTAGCTGCCACAATCTCCGCCATGCCTTTCTCCGTTTGGCAGACATCCGCGTTCGTCTTCCACTAAGCTCTTCATCCATCTCTATCGAGCTCTTCGTCCATCACCGCCTCACACATCGGTTAGCAATCGTTGGCCGTCGTTCGATTACAAGCCGTCAGTCGTCGAGTGATCATTGTTCATCCATCGGTCACTGCGCCTCCTCCGTCAACGTCACCGGCCAAGTCTCCAGCCGACCCATCCTCTACCGTCAATAACCCGAGCTAGCCTCAGATCTGAGCCGCACGTGTAGTTCGAGCCATTGTCTAAGTCGAGCCACGCGCGTGAGCCGCTGGAGTCGCTTCTTCGTCAACCGTTCGCTCGAGCCGCCTAGCCGTCTTCTACTTCCAATCGAGCCGGGTCCCTTTAGCCAAGCCACAAGTTTATTTTTGGTTCTTTTCCCACCTATTTTGGTAAGTTTTGGTAAGTTTGATAGGGTTTTGACTAATGCCCAACAAAGATTTAGTTTGGACTCTAAATAATTTAATTTAGGATTAAATTGGATTATTTTTTCATAAATGATTGGTTAGATCAATTTGGGAGTTGGTGCTGTGGATTTCTTTCCTAAATTAAGGTGGAATTGAATTTGACCTCAACTTTGGGTAAATTGAATTAAATGGGTTTTTGGATCCTTAAGCAACTATTAATTAAGTTATTGAACTTAATATATTTTTACTCTTACTGTTTAGGTTTTCTCTTGGAAAGCTTGACCTTGCTATTAGGTTTATAATGTTTTTGGGTTAAGCTAATCTCCAGGTAAGAGATTCTCCTACTAGACCTTCGTACTGAAATAAGAGTTTGCATGTGATATTATGCATTGACTTAGCTAAAATGCATTATGTATGGTTGATGACGACGACTAATAGTTATGACAGAGTTTATGATGATAATTGATGATGTTAATGTTAATCAATGAAATATTAATCTCATGAATTAGAACGTTATGATTGATATTCATGTCATGCTTATGATGTTATATTATGCTACATGCTATGGATAAGGTGCTCAGTTAACTTTATCTATTAGAGTCGTACCTACATGGGTGTCCCTTGGGATCACCACTTTTTTATGACTGTGTAGTCCAATGGGATCACCAGTCCAATATAAGATGATATGTTTATGAGTGACTCGATGAGGTCATCACAGCCCGATTGTTTTAGTTTTTCCTTTGGGTTCACTAAAGACCAGTTTGTCCTAGGTGTTCCTTTGTGTTCATTGAAGACCAATTTTTTAGATGTTCCAATGGGGTCATCGATGATCAGAGATGTTTCTACGAGATCACAGTTTGCGCATGTTTGGGAACATGCCAGTTTAGGGGTATTACTTTATAGTACTATAGTAGGAAGTTAACAAACATCTAGAGGACTAGTAGTAGGTCCCTTACTGAGTATAGTTTTATACCCACTCTTTAATGTTTTATTTTTCAGGTAAAGGTAGAGGGAAGCAAACAAATGACAAGAAGTGATCGTGGCATGCCATAGGGAAACGTTTTGCTTCCGCCAGTGTCTTATTAGTTTGATTTTAGTATTTATTAGTATATTTTATTTTTTTATTACTCTTTTAAAATTAGATAGGGTCTGAGCTAGGATTTCAGTTTTTTAGATATGTTTCTACGTACATTAGTTATTCATAATTTTAATGAGTAGTTGAGGTTTTTAATTATGAAAAGAATTAGTTATTTTCCATTTGGATTTAAGAAAGTTTTACTACCCTTTTAAGTAGTAAGGATCTCAGCTCAGTATAAAAAGTTGGGTCGTTACATTTCCTAATTGTGTTTAATTAATGGGCCACAAGTAAGAGTTTAAGCTAAGCATGGTCTGAAAGTAATAAGTTTACAATGTAATAATTCAAGAAGGAACTGGCAAGCTTACGGGAGATTAGGAATAACTAATCCAATTCTGAAAAACTATAAACAAGAGCGAAAGTCAGTAGAATGTAAGTTTATGCTAAAATTTTCAGAATTACTCTGTTGAAAAGAAGGAACACTAGGTGAGAAGAAGGTCTTTGGGGGACTAGGTGTTCTAAAGAAAGGAATTAGTATAGTGAATGATTTTTCCAATGTGTTTAAAGATTTTAAAGCTTTTTGGTGAATTTGTAATATTGTTCTACACATTAATGCTATGAGAAGAATGATTTCTTAAAGGAAGGTTTTGTATTACGTTTTAAGTAAAGTGTTATGTATGTTGAGCATATGCTATGTTGTGAATAAATCGTTAGTCTTATTCCTATTGATGAGCTAACTATTATTTGCACATAAGGAGCAAAGGCAGCCATATAGAAAAGGACTGTATGGTGGAGTGAAACTGACCAATGTGTAAAAAGAGCATATTGAACTTAGTGGCATGAGCAACGAGAAATGAACCAGAAAATTCTCCAAGAGATGTTGTGGCTGAAAAGGTCATCATAGTAGTCTATGCGTGGGAATGATTCATGTTCTTGGCAAAAGGAATATGGAAGACTAATGTGTGTTCATTGATTTATTGCATGAAGAGTTGAAGCCATGTTTATGAAAATGATTTTACTTATTGTATGTCCAAAGGTTTTCCAAAATATCACCCATTAAGTATTTGGTTTACGGTTTAAGTTTCCCTTCCCTAGGTAGCCAGGCGTTAAGGCCAAGTTGGGAAAAGGAAGTTGAGCTGCTACGCGTTGAAGCTGCGCTAGGCGTTTTAAAAGTTTTTCTTTAAGTTTTGTTGTAAAAAGAGCATGTAAAATGTATTTGGAATGCATATTGTTGATTAATAAAATGAAGTTGTTAGAATTATCTTGTGTTTTATGTTCCTATATCGCCTAGTAGTTAAAGGACTTAAGATTGAGCTAGTTGGTAGAGCTAAGACTCAAGGACTTAAGTTGAGCGGTCTGGTATTTCCGTTGAGATGTCAGGGCTGCTCAAATCACGTTGCATGCCACATTGGGAAGTTTAGGATGTGTTGCAGGGTGGGGCATGTTGGAAACCAAGACATGCACAATGAAAGAAAGAATTGAAAAAAAATATACTCTAATTGCATCTAACTAATTATAGATTAACATGCACGTTTAACTACCCTAATTAAACTAAATTAAGGTTAATGAAAACAATACATTTGAAGACTTCCTGTTCCTCAAATTTTCTTCACAAACTCGAACTTGAGACCACCACTAGAATTTACCCACTAGTCTTCGGACTTAGAACCTTGTTGTGGGACCCATTCAATGAAGGAAATAAAGAGAGAGAGATTGGAAATTTGAGATGGAACTTAGGATTGAGAATTTTTTCATCAACTAGAGGGAAAAAATTTTGTATTTCAAAAATATAAAAAAGACCAAAAGTCTTTTTAAATTTGAAAAATGGTCTATTTAAAAGTAAATTACATAAAAAAATGCACGTAATTTATTTATAAAAACTCAACATCTATTGTCGCCACATGCTCGAGACGACACAAAGCGGCTGACGTCCTCAAGATGGTTAGTTTCAAAACAAAATAGGAGTCACCACCAATCCTTTTTACGGTATGATTGGACACTAAAATAGAGTAAACGATTTTAAATTAATCATAAAAAAATGATATGCGAAAACTAGAGTTGAGTTCGGGAGTCATTTGTGTATGAAGAGGGTGTTAGTACCTCATAACGCCCATTTAGAAAACATTCAAATCTTGAATTGAAAATATACTTTAATTTCTTTTAAAACTAATGTTTTATTTTACCCCTCATTACTCCGATATTTGAAACAATGATCTCATAAAATAAGCAAAAGAGCATTCCACAAATTAGACTATATTGAAGAAAATTTTCTCACCTCAAGAAAATGAGAAATTAGTATAATTTCTCAAAATCCATCCTAGGAATAGCCTTCTAATAAAGAGATTTTTTTAAAGAAGCATTAGTTAAAATCATTTTTTTTCTTGGGATCAAATCTTAGACTTCCAAAGATGTGATCCCTTACCTTAAAGATTTTAGGAAATCAGACTCCCAAATTTCTTAGATTTCGTCGTAGGATTTTGTTTAGGAAAAACGATATAAGTTATTAGAAAATATTGAATAGGAACCTTATGAAATCATTGATTAAATTTTGAACGTTTGTGAAAACATAAAAAGTTATAACTTTAAAAGAAAAAAATTCTAAATGATATAAAAAAAAAGAGTTTTGTGAAAGGTTTTAAAACTTGGAGAATTTTAAAATAGAAATATTTAAAACATTGATAATTTTAAATAGAAAGAGTTGAAAATTTTAAATAGGAAACAAAATGAGGCTTAATAGGAAATTTTTAGATAAGTAGAAACAAGAGTAAAAAAGCATCATAACAAATTATGCTAACATATTAGAGATTGATCTCGGACTTTCAAATAATCGATTTCCTCACCTCAAGAATTCTAAGAAATCGAACTCCCAAATTTTCTAGATTCCATTGTCGAATGTTTTTAAACAAAAATAATTTAAAATGTCAACAAATTTAAACAATTATTAACAATAACATATTAAATTGACCACAAAAGAAGAGAAAAATAAAATATTAAATAACATATAAAAGACGAGACCATATTAAAGAAGCAATAATCAAGATGAGAAAAATATTAAAGAAGAGAAACTCACAAGATAATAAATAAATAATTATAAGAGAAAAAAAAAAGTAGAGGAATATGAACAAGAATAATAAGCATAAATTTAATCAATTAGTCTTTCTTTTTCTTTATTTATTTCTTTTTTTTTTACAATTTTTTATGGAAGCTTGAAGAAATATAAATAAAATATTGAGAATAGTAAGATTAAGCAAAAATAAAGAACTTTGAAGGAAAATAAACAAAATAAAAAGAAAAAGAGAGAAAAAAAAGAAATAAAGGTTGAAATCCCAACACACTTAACTGACTTGTTGTTTGAGGTGTGGATCATTGGAACCAAAGTCCTACCATACACCTCCAACTAAGTTAGAGTTTTTTGTGTGTTGGATTCTTGCCATTGTAGGGAGAAAGATGAGTATTTAAGGGGTTGCTAGAAGAGAAGATAAAGTGAATTTTGTAGATCTTTTTGTTTTTTTTTAAGAAGATATGAAGGTTAAGAGAAATAGGGGCTATGGAGATTAGAGATTTAGATGAAGAAGAGAGGATGTGAAGGTTGTAATATTTTTTTTTTTTTTTTTGTGTGGCTTTTTCTTTATGTTATGTGTGTGTGTGTTTTTTTTTTTTTTTTTTGTCCTCCATGGATGAAGATTAAAGGATTATTTATAGCAAAAAATGTTTTTTCAAATGGCTAAAAATTCAAAATTGCTAGTTTTTTTGAATTTGAAAATATTACCAACTTTAACATTCATACCAAAATGGCATGTAGCCTTTAATAACCAAAATCAAATTAAAAAACTTATCATATTTGGCCTTTCTCCACCTACCTTAGTTAGACTAACTAATTGATTTAGTTACTCTAACCAAACTGCTCACAAAACTTTAAAAGTAATTAAATAACATATTTTTTTTACAAAAGTTAGTTAATCACAAAATTATAAAATAGCCAAATTAAGCTAAAAATTAATCTAACAATTAGTGAAATTAATCATCATTCCAATTTCTCTTAGTGGCCTTCGTGCCATCACCATGAGCTTTCACTTAGCCCACTAAGAGTTAGAGGGATTATCCAACAAAATGTTGGAATTTCCCGTAACTTTAGTCAAGGGGCAAAATGGTCATTTGACCATTCTATTCAAAGTCAAACTTTGATTTTTTCAAGTCAAAAGTCAATATTTTAACTTTTTACCATTTTATCCGTTTTGACTAATTTTGACCTCCTAAGCATGAATCTACATTTATTTTTCAAAATTCAAATCACACTTAAATATAAAGCCGATCAAAGTTGAACTTCGACCATTTCCATCAATTTCGAGTTTCCAAATATGAATTCGTATTCATATTTTTAATATTTAAATCACATTTAAACATAAAGTTCTATTTCAAACTTATAATTGACGGCTATATATTTGTCGGTTTCTCTCTTTCTCTCTAATTCGAACAATTCGAATTATTCCAACATGTTGTTCTAAGTTAATTCTGTATGAGCTAGCAGAAGAAATTAATAGATCTATAGACCATGGGATATATCCAACGATTCGAGATTAACTAGTTAAACCTTTTTAGACCGAGCTAATCAACATTTGTTAACTAACGGGTCATTCCACTAAAGTCTCATAGTTCAACTCCCCTCACTATAGATATATTTTTATCCATCTGATATAACCATGATTAGTAAGTTAATTCTTCACAGGTTGTTCATAATCTCGACTGGGTCAAAATACTGTTTTATCCTCGAGATTACATATTGTTCCTTAAGTCACACTGATCTACATTGAACAATTGGTTTTTAGGTTCAACCTATTAACCGAATCCTTCTCGGGCCAATGAGAGGGCGGGGTCCCTTGTTCAAGATTTGGATTTGTCCTTAAGAGAATAACCTATTAATAACCCTAAAACACGAGTAAGAGTGAATTCCGTCTTGCACTCTATGTTCCTAGCCATCCACCTGGTCTTACCCTTGAAATGGGAGGCTTGTTGGGCTAGCGTCGTTGAGCTGCCCTCACTCATGTAAATCTAAGGATAATTTTGTGTGAACAAAAGTTTATAGTTAGTTAAGGATTAAGATTAAGTTACCTAGGTTATCAATAATCAAAATAGTTAGTTTTATATAATCAACGGTGTTATAACTTAGAAGTGACTATTTCATGGTATTAGTCTTATATTATGTAAACTCTTTACATAGGATGCCCCCACTCCAATGTCTCTACATGAACGATTCAGGATCACATCGTTTGTACTAACTATAAAAGCGGGCCGGTCGCATCCATAGTATTCCTAGAATAAGGTGTCCAAACTTATTCATACACTATAGATCGTTCGGGCTATAAACTCGAACTTAATCCATATTTTATGTCTCTACATAAAGTACAAGTCTACACTAGATAGTCTCGAGACCTTAGTTTATTGGAGTCAAGATTATAGTAGTCTATTTTCACTAATAAGTTCTCAATAACCACTTTATTGAATAGAATGTAATTTGAACTACAAACTATGCGTTTTAGGACATAAATTCCAACAGGGCATGTGAAAACCTTAATAGCTTGGACCTTTGGATTGAGGATTAGGTTTGCCTTATCATTTGGTATCAAAGCATAGGTACATTTTCTTGTTAACACTATGGATACAGCTCACTTTGTATTTGATACAAACACATTGATCAAATGCGTTCATGTATGCGACATGCAAGTGAGAGTATCCTATGTAATGAGTTTGCATAAGACCGACCACGAAATAGTAATCACAAGATGTAACTCTGTTAACTAGTTGGGTTTCTATTTCATTAGAAATACTTAGGTAACTTAGTTTTAATCCTGAGTGTATTATGAACTTCTATTTATGAGAGATTGTCTTTTGATTTGTACGGGTGAGAGTGGCCAAATTGTCGACTCAATATGCTTATCATTTTAGGGACAAGATCGAATGTGGAGCAATCACACAAGACGGAATTCACTCCTTCCTGCCTTTAGGGTAAGTAGATAAGTGTTCCCTTAAATGGTGTCTCCGGGACCCTCTCTATGGCACAAGAGGGGTTTCTGTTTAGTGGTTGGACCATAAACATGTTGTTCATTAGAGAAGCATTGGTATTTAAGAACTAGAAGTAACTTAGAGATAAAACGGTAATTTGACCCAGCTGGTGTTACGAACACTTGTGAAGGACTAACTTACTGATATTGGTCTATATCCGTGGACACAGAAATATATCTACAGTGAGAAGAGTTCAGCTGTGAGTCTTTAGTGGAGTGTACACACAGTTAACGAATATTGATTAATGTGGTTAATGAGTTTAGCCAATTAATCTCATATCGTTGTAGCTTCTGATCTGTAGGTCTATTAGGTCCCCTTCCTAGCTCATAAAGAGTAATGAGATTTATTTATATTGGTTGTAATTTGAAATGTTCAAATTTACTTTGAGAATTAATATAATTTATGTTGATACATTATAATATAAAGTTTATATTTTAATTAGACTTTATTATATAAATTTAATTTTGGATATGATTCAAAATTATATTATGAGAGAATAAAATATTTGAATGAGTTCAAATATTAATTTAATGTGTATGTGATACATATTAAAACTATATGTTATGAGAGAAATTTATATTTGAATATGATTCAAATTTTGGATTAAATTAAATATAAAATATTTAATTTAGAAATTAATTAATTGGAGAACTAATTAAGGGGTCTTTTTAAGAATATAAAAAAACGGCAAAATATTTACACTCTATAGAACAATTCAAGAAACAAAAAAAGCCAGAAGCCCATCGTGTAAAATACCAAAAATGTCTCGTCAACTACGCCGTTAACCACGCGCGCGTAATATATTTGCGATTTATACGCGATCGTTTAGATATAGCTACAAGGCGATCATTTAGATATGGCTACAAGGCGATCGTATAGATATGGCTACAACGTGATCATTTAGATATTGCTACAATTTATAAGCGATCGTTTAGATATGACTACAATTTATACGCGATCGTTTAGATTTGGCTACAATTTATCTTTTCAATTCCATCGTTTAATTTTGTTACACGATCGTTTAGATTTGGGAACCAAAATCTAAATGATTTTTTTTAATTTGGTACACGATTTTTTTTAATTCCTTTGGTTAAACGATCATTTATTTACACGATCGCGACCGTTTAATTTTTTTACATGATCGTTTATATTTGGCTACTCCAATCCAAATGATTTTTTTTCAAGATTTTTTATACACGATCTTTTATTTTTTTTTACACGATCGTTTACTTTTTTAAACGATCGTTTACATTTGGCTACTCCAATTTAAATGATTTTTTTCAAGATTCTTTATACACAATCTTTTATTTTTTTGCACGATCGTCTACATTTGGATACTCCAATCTAAATGATTTTTTTTTTCAAGATTCTTTATACACGATCTTTTAGATTTTGCTATTTTTCAAGATTTGGCTACCCAAATGTAAACGAGTAAAAAAAAGAAAAGAAGAAAAATGATGGAAAGAAATCGCATCGAAAAAAAGAGGAGGAAAAGTACAAAGACGATGATAAGAAATCGAAGCGAAAAAATGATGGAAAGATTAAACGACATAAATAAAGAATTGAAAAATAAGAAAGATGATGGAAAGAAATCACATAAAAGAAAAAGAGAAAAAAAGAAAGATGAAATCGCAGAGGAAGAGGGGGAAGACGAAATAACAGGAGAAAGACGAATCGCGAGGAAGAAAAGAAAGATGGAAGGACAAACCTGGAATATTTAAAAAATGGCTAACTTTATGGACATTGTTACACGGACCGTAATGGTTTACAGTTTTGTTACATTTATGTAAGTTTCCCATTAATTAATAGTTTAGTTTAATTTGATTTAATTAAATTAAAACTATAGGTTATGCGAGAGATATTCATTTAAATATGATTTGAATGAAAATATTAATTAAATATGATTTAATTAATTATTAAATTAATTAATTATTAAATTAAATTAATTAATTAGTTAAATATATATTAATTTAATAATTATTAAGTTAATAGGGAACGTGAGTAGTTAATGTATGTAATATGGTTTTATTTAATTATAATTTGATTTTAATTATTTAAACCATAGTATGCATGGTTATAGGGCTAATTAGCTAATTTTATAATAGTTATAAAATTTAATAATTATAAACCGTCAATCTATAATAAAGAGTTGCATGCAAACATAGGATCTTAGGATTAATTTGGTTTAATTTAAATTTTTTAAAATTAAATAGACCTAAGATCACATTAATTCTAATAGGATTAGAATTAAGTCTTATTTTAGTTTAATGAAACTAAATAGGACAAATAGGATATAAGGTTATAAGGGAACTCCACCGATAAAGTTCTGTCTAAGGCTGGGGGTACTTAAGTTGACGGTTTACGGCACACCTCCTACCTGGGAACTGACGCGGAATAGGCATTGAATTAAGATTATTCCTATTAGCATAAGATGTCACTAGGTAAATTAAATGGTTTAATACACCTAGAAACTTTAGAATAAATCTTTATTATAAGTGTTATAATAAGAACAGAGTTAGTTAAATTCATTTAGCCAAAATTTAGCTAAGTACAACTAAACCCTAAATTCATAGAACATTTTAGTGGGAGAAAAATGGAATATATGATATATCAATTTTTAGCTCTTACATCCCTAGAGTTCACATGTGAGATCCATACTCGGCTTCGTGTCGCCCTAGGCGCGGCCTCCCTTCGGAAAGTGTTTGTATGGGTCAATAACAAGGTGAATAAATGTTCATAGTAAGTAGGAGAAGGACACGTGTCAACGTATCCTACGGTCTCCTCCATTAGGTTGCACCGTGAGATTTCTATGATTCGCCTACATGTCGTCCTGAATCGACCATCCCTTCGGAGAGCCTGATCATTTAAGTCAAAACATCGCAAACTCCAGAAATGGATAGGATTTCTTAGGTTAATCTTCAACAGTTGTCTTTCCTAATGGTAGCCTGTTGAAGCATATCTCTAGGATCTGAATATGGTAGGGTCACACTTATGGGATGAATAAAGTTAGTTAATGAATCATTGACCGAACAACAATAGCTAATAACTATAGGAATAAGAGTTATTTTGGTATTAGTAATTAGCTGAGATTGTCTCAATTCAGAAGAAGAGTAGTTGATCACTCTTCCGTGACTGTTGCTCTAAACTTCTGAAGTATCGTTGCAAAAACTAAATCATTTGTTTTATTAGGATTCTTTGATTGTTTATTTTTGCTGAATTGATTGGATTATTTTGTGTAATGGGTTAAGACAAAGATAACTAATACGGTCAATTGTTTGTTATTTCAGCATGTCTTCCTCAATTATTGCATTGCTTAAAAAAGACCAATTAGCCGGTGAAAATTATGCGACATGGAAATCGAAACTGAATATGATTCTAATTATCGCTAATCTATGCTCCGTCTTAATGGAGGAATGTCCTCCTTTCCTAAAACATTTAAATAAATATGTTAAACTTTGATGTTTAATTTGTATTTAATTAAAGTGTATAAACAAATAAAAATCACCTGAAAAGCAAGTACGCAGCCTTTGATGTTGTAGTATGCCACTGCTTTGGAACTTTTTACCTTCTTTAACTCGTATGCTTCTTTTTTCCCTTGTAGACTTGTCTTCATGTAACACCCCGAAAATTAAGATAATTTTTGGAACTTATTATCTTAGTTTTGTGTAATTAGGTTCAACATAGTGGACGTTACTTTAACGATTTATTAATTATTCTTTATAAATTGGAGCTTATTTAAATGATTTTAGGTGCTTATTTAATTAAATTGGAGAAGTCGTTTTTTTAGAGATTTGGAAATTTTATGTATATATGGATTTATATACATATAATTATTATGGAAAATGAAAAGGATAGTTATATTTGTTAAAATATAATTATTTCGGGAAGATATGGTATTGATGAAAGAAACTAAAGAGATTTATTTGAAGAGTAATATTTTAGAGAAAGATATTGTGGAGAGAGAAAAAAAAAGAAGTTTAAAGTAATAATTATATAATGGAAAATATAATTATTATTTAATAAGAGATAATTTATGAGCAGAAAGAAAAGGTTTGATTGGATGGGGGTTTTAAATGAAGGGAGATAAGATTTGAATGTATTTGGAAAAGGAGTGAGAAATAATAATAATAATGATATTATTATTATTATTATTATTATTATTATTATTATTATTATTATTATTATTATAATAATAATAAATAAGCCCCTCGTTCTGTGTGCCTTCATCTTCTTCATTTCTCTTCTCCAAATCCTATTCGTCGCCTTGCTCCAACCACCGTCGCCGGCTGCATTCTTCAATCGACTCCGTCTCACGCACAGGTCAGCAGCCGATCGTCGCGCATCGCTATCGACCGTGCTATTTGTCTGTTCTTCGTCGTCTATCTGCCTTTCGTCATGTCTCCTCCATCATCGCTTCCGATTTTTGTCAATCTCTACTGCATGTCGTCCTTCGTCACTTCTTCGATAAGTCATTCGTTTTCATCTTCTCCAACCGTTTAGCGTTTACTCGAGCCAATAATCGAGCCAAGTTGCACGCGAATCCCACGTCGTCTGCAAGTCGCACTGCGAGCCGATCCTTCCTTGCAAGCCACCGACCCGAGCCGTCACTCCTTTCAGTCGTGCGCGCCTAGCCAATTCTGCCTTTAATAAAGCCGCCCAGCAACTTTTTACACTTGTTTTGACCTATTTGGACCTATTTTGGTAAGTTTTAATAGGTTTTGGGTAATACCCATTAAATGGAAATTTTGGACTCTAATTAATTTAATTTGGATTTTAATTTGGAATTTTCCCTTTAAGGTTCAATTGGATAATACCTTGAAAAAAAAATCTGTGGAATTCTCCCAATAAGTTTTCAACCTCAACTTTGGGTTTTGTCTATTGAAAAGCTTCGAATGTGTTAGATAGGGAATAAACGTTTAACAAATCTCGAGGTAAGAGATTCTAGTACTGGGCTTTCGAACTGAAGTTAAGAGATTGCATGTATTACGACTATATATTGAGGATAGTTAAGATGCATAAGGCGAAGCTATAGAGACTGATTGATGTTAAGTTGAGGGCAATGATTGATGTTATGTTGCTAATGATGACTGATCTGTTTATGATTATTATGATACATGATATATTAATCACATGCCTAAGGACGTTACAATTAATTTTCATGTTATGTTATGATATTTATGATGCACATGCTTTTGGTTTATGGTGTATCTGTTAACTTTATATGATAAGTTTCTTACCCCACCTATATTCTGATCCTACCTATGGGATCACTCGCATGACTAGGGGTGTTCCTACGGGATCACTTGCACGATTAGGGGTGTACCGATGGATCATGTGCACAGTTGGAGACAGTTATATTTTGTATACGAGGTCGCTCGCACGACTAGGGGTATCCCGACGGGACCGCTCGCACGATTAGGGTTGCACCTACGTATTACATATATATTTATGGAGTATGTACCTGCGATCACTCGCACGACTAGGGGTGTTCCTATGGGATCGCTCGCACAATTTATATTTCTATTGAAAAGTTAACAGATCATCTAGCGGGACTAGTAGTGAGTCACTTACTCAATATATTTATATACTCACTCTTTCCTATGTTTAATTTTTCAGGTTAAGATAGAAAACTTAAGAAGCTGGTGAGCGATAGAAAGGGATCTGTGGTATGCCATATAGGGACACAGTTTAGCTTCCGCACTTATTTATATGTTTTTCAGTATTTTAAATTTTAACCATTTTACTTAAGATTTTGTCGTGTATATTTGTTTCTATTATTAGAACCCGCGGGTCACGTTTTTAAATTATTTTGTTGGTTTGATAATCTTATATTTTATGAGTATCTAGATTTTATAAGAATTTTAGTCGTCTGTCTCTTCAAAGAAAGCGTATTTTGTTATTCGTCTTTTGAGTAATGGCGTTAACTTAGTTTAAAAAGTTTTGATCGTTACACTTCAAACTGTTGAGCAAACGAATGTAGAAGAAAGTTGACCGATCAAAGTTCTTAAAAACTTCTTCATCATCAACTCTTTCCAAAATATCTATATCAAACTGCGTTTTCTTATCCTTCCCGACCATCACAGTTTCAATAAAAATGGCCAATGCAGCTTTCGTAGCATCATTATCATTTGTAAACTTAAAATTCTTGAAAATTTCCTAAACTTTCAAGCACGTTATTATTTTCTTGTTTTCTGATCCGAATAGAAGGCTTTGTAGGCGCTTATTATCATAATCTTTCTCCAATGTTACATTGGTCGGCCACAATTCGGTTATGATGTTGAATTCATTTTGGGTGAAACGGGAATTCTTCCTCAAAACAGAAAAACATATTCCATTTACGTTGGCTTCTTCATGTATCTGCCTCAACAAGAAATGATTGATCAACTGGTAGCCTTAGACGCATCGGCTCTCTCAGGCAGGCTCAAATCCAGTGCTATACGTAGTGCATCAGCATGCGTGGCTGGGCGGAGGGCTCTGACAATGCCCTGAAGGTCTAGCCTGAGTCCTCTAACGAATTTCTCCGTCCTGGCAGCCTCATCCCTTACCATATCGGGAGCAAAGCGGGACAGCATATCGAACTCGGCGTCGTACTGCTCCACCGTCATGTCGCCTTGCTCCAAGTTTAGGAACTCTTGCAGCTTGGCGTGCTTCACATTGGCGGAGAAGAACTTAGCATAAAAGTTCTCCTTGAACTGCTCCCAAGTTATTTTGCTTACATCGCCCCCCAGCATTCTCTCCGCGGTCTCCCACCAGGCGGTGCCCCTGTCCTCCAAGAAGAAGACTGCACACTGCACCTTCTGGTCTTCTGGGCACTTCATGTACCGGAAAAATAGTCTCTATGGACGTCAACCACATTTGGGCCTTTGTGGGGTTGTCCATGGATCCGTCAAAGGTCTTGGGATTATACTTTCTGAAATCCCGTAAGTGTTTCGCCTCGGCCGACAGTTGAACTGGTACTGGTTGAGCTTCCTCAGGGGCTGGAGGAGCGACGGCCTGAGCCTGAACAGGGGCGGCCTGGGCCTGAGCAGGGGCGGCCTGGTTCTGCTGGGCGGCAAGGAAAGGCGCCAAAGCAGCTTGCAGCATGTCCTGATAACGCTGCTCCATCGCGGCGAGATCCGCCTGGGTGACCGGTGCGTTTGGGTCGACTGCCGGTGCAACAGGTGGCGCCTCCGGCTGGCCACGACCGGCTCCTCTGCCTCCCCTACCACCTCCTCGGCGTGTACTCCTACGTGGCGGCATTCTCCCTAAAATTCACCAGCAAACTTTTCACCACAAGAACTTAACACCCTATATCTAGGTCTTAGACTATTCAGGCAAAATTGTAATCTTAACATTAGCAAGGCTTTAGACATACCTGGCGAGTGCCGAAGGACCGTATAGCCATAGGGTGAAGTAAAAAAACCAAAACAAAAATGACTTACATCGTAGGTCAGTCTACAGAACCTAAAACACTGTGCTCTGATACCAACTGTAACGACCCAACTCCTTATACTGAATCGAAGTCATTACTAAATATAGAACAAGTGGTTTAAGTCGAAAAAATTTTATTAAAAAGCATACGGTTCAAGAAATTCATTTATAAAAACATAAACAAGGTAGTCATGCAAAAAGTGTAAAAGCGTTCTGAAGTCCTACTCGGGCCCTATCTACATAAAAGATAGTGAAAAATGAAAAGTACTCAAACTCAAATGCTAAAATCTGAAATAAGAATAAGCGGAAGCGGTAGTCCCTATGGCCCTCCGCGGTCTCACTTCGGGTCGCTCGCCAGCTTGCCCTTGCCCTTGCCTCGTCCTCTACCTGAAAACATAAAATGAAGAGAATGAGTATAAAAATACTCAGTAAGGGACCCACTACTAGTCCCACTAGGTGCCTGTTAACTTCCTGTTAGAGTCCTGATAACTGGTACCCAATCTCTGGCACGTTCCCGAACACGTGCAATCATGCGCTCCCGTAGGAACGTAACTCTGGTCTTCGGTGCCCCGGGGGACACCTAGGACAGTCGGGATGCGAGGACCCCGTCGAGTCACTCGAGTCATATCTATATCCATGCTAGACTGGTGTCCCGTCGGACCACACAGTCTTCAATAGGTGGTGATCCCGAAGGACACCCATGCAGGTACGACTCTAACAGATTAAGCTAACAGGTACCCTAATTGCAGTATACATACACATGGCATCAGCATATAACATGTCACATAAATCACCTCTACACTCTCTCCGTCCCGACATTCGTCGTAGCCATAACAGCTCTTGCCACACATAACAGGCTATAGCATAACTATATCGTCATTTGCATCATACTAGCATTTATTTCAGGCATCGTACTGTCTAATTCTCAATATGCAACATAGGGGCATACACAGTCTCATACTTCTAAACATGAAGCTAGTAGTAGAATCTCTTACCTGGAGATCTACTTGTCGAGTCCTAACCGCGAGGCAGTACGCTTTCCAAGCGACGAAGTCCTAACTGTTTAATAAGTCAAAATTCGTAAATAGGTCGCCAACGACCAACGGTTCAAGACTCAATTGAAATAACTTACCCTAGAAGGAGGTTGCAGTGCTCGAGCCCCTATTGAAGAAATTCCGCGCTGCAGCAATTTCTTGGTCCAAGACGTCCCTTGAGGAAAATAATTTAATTTAGACCCAAATTAATTTAACTAACGTCCGAGCATGGAGTCTTACCGGAAAAACCACAATAATTAATTAGATTACCAAAATTTAGGTGGATGGAGCCAAATTAGTCCTGGCGGCTCGGCTGGAAGAAGACAGGACCGGCTCGGCTTGGGCAGACGCGGCTCGGCTCGGTACAGGAAGCTACGCGGGCGGCTCGGCTTGCAACAGGGAGGAGATGCGGCTCGGCTACGCGGAACGCGCGGCGCGGCTTCCCACGCGGACGCGGCTCACACGCGGGGAGGGCTGGACGCGGCGCGGCTTCAGTTTCGGCTTCGGGCGCGCGGACGGTGGAGCGGCTCCGGGTTCGTTCGTCGGCTGGAGTGAAGCGCGGCGGATCGGCTTCGAGCGGCGGCTGCGGGAGACGGCTGGGCGCGGAGCGAAGCGGCTCCCTTCGGCTCGATCGGGTGGCGCGGCTGACGGAACTCCTCGGATCGACGCGGCGCTGCGAGCTTCGGCGGATCGGCTTGATCGAAGCGACGCGGCGCGGCTCAGCTACTCTCCTGATCGGAGCGGCGCGGCGGGTTCCGGCTCGGCTGGCGGCTGCGGATTCGGCTGCAGACGCGCGGAGGATGGCTCGGCTTCCTCTCGGCTTGCAGACGCGCGGTGGATCGGCTCGGCGCTTGTCGAAGCTGGCGGCGTGCGGCGTGCGGCGGCGACGTGCGGCGGCGCGGAGGGTGGCGGCGGCTAGGGTTTCCCTTTTTTTTTTCTTTTCTTCTTTGGGGAGATGAGGAGTCTCACGTCTCCCAATGCCTCTTTTTAAAAGAAATCCCAAAATAAAAAAAAGGAATTTATTAGCCTCCTTTTCCTCTCTCTCCACCCTTGACCCTTTCCAAGGCAATTAAATTATTTGTTAAGCCATTAATTTATTTCACCCCCTAACTTCAAAATTAATATATAAAAACTTTAGTTTAATAATAATAATAAACACACTTAGTATTAATATTAATGGTCAAAACAAAAAGGAAACCGAAATTGTTGGGCGTTACAATCTTCCCTCCTACAAAAACTTTCGTCCTCGAAAGTTCTAATTCTCGAACAGCTCGGGGTGCTGGGCTCTCATGTCCTCTTCTTTTTCCCACGTAGCCTCTTCCACTCCATGGTTCTGCCAAAGGATTTTGACCAGTGGAATTTCTCGACTGCGAAGCTTCTTGACCTCCCTTGCCAGGACCTCGACAGGCTGCTCCTCGTAGCTCAGATTCTCGCTAATCTGCAGTGGCTCGAAGTCCACCACGTGTGTTGGGTCTGCAACATATTTCCTCAGCATGGAGATATGGAATACGTCGTGCACTGCAGCAAAAGATGGGGGTAGCGCCAAGCGGTAAGCCACGGGGCCAATTCGCTCCAATATCTCGAACGGCCCTACGAAGCGTGGACTCAGCTTCCCCTTCTTCGCGAACCTCAGAACACCCTTCATAGGCGCTACCTTCAGAAAGACCATATCTCCCACTTCAAACTCGAGGTCCTTACGTCGTACATCAGCGTAACTCTTCTGTCTGCTCTGGGCTGTCAGCATACGAGCTCGGATCTTCTGTATGGCTGCGTTGGTCGTCTGCACTAACTCGGGGCCTAGCATCCTCTGCTCTCCAACCTCGCCCCAGCAGACAGGGGATCTACAGCACTTGCCATACAGAGCCTCGAACGGTGCCATACCGATAGTAGCCTGGTAGCTGTTGTTATAGGCAAACTCCATCAGATGCAGATGGGAGTCCCAACTTCCTGAAAACTCTAGTACGCAGGCTCGCAGCATGTCTTCCAAAATCTGGTTCAATCTCTCTGTCTGACCATCAGTCTGAGGGTGGAATGCCGTGCTGAAGTCCAACCTTGTACCTAACGCAAGTTGAAGTCCTTTCCAGAACTTCGATGTGAAACGGGCGTCTCTGTCTGAAATGATGGATACGGGTACTCCATGTAGTCTCACAATCTCTGTCATATATAGCTGCCCCCACTTACTGGCAGTGTAAGTGGATTTCCCTGGCACGAAATGGGCCGACTTCGTGAGTCTGTCGACCACAACCCAGATCACCGTGTAGCCCCTTAGGGTCTTGGGCAGTCCCGTAATAAAGTCCATCGACACACTCTCCCACTTCCACCCTGGCACACTCAAGGGTTGCAACAACCCTGCTGGATGCTGCCTAGGTGCCTTCACCTGCTGGCACACCAAGCATCTACTGACAAATTCCGCCACATCCCTCTTCATGCCCCTCCACCAATAGACACTCCTTAAGTCCTGGTACATCTTCGTACTCCCAGGGTGCATGGTAAACGGGGAACTGTGAGCCTCAGTCAAAAGCTCCGTCTTAACTGCGCTGTCTTCCGGCACACACAGGCGTCCCTCAAACATAAGGCCATCGTCAGAGGATATGGAGAAGTCTTCACCTTGCTCTGTCTCTACCACACGACGCTTCTCTGCCAAGTAAGGGTCATTCAGCTGAGCAGCAATGATCCTTTGCCTCAAGGTTGGCTGAACTGTCAACTGAGCCAACTGTGCGGTCACCTCACCTACTGAGACTGCAATCTCGGCTCTCTCAAAATCCTTGAGTAAGGGGGTCTGCTTGGTGATTAGCGCTGCTGAATGTGCAACTTTCCTACTCAGCGCATCAGCCACTACATTTGCTTTACCTGGGTGGTATAGGATCTCGCAGTCGTAGTCTTTCACCAACTCAAGCCACCTCCTCTGCCTCATGTTCAACTCCTTCTGGGTGAAGAAGTACTTCAGGCTCTTATGGTCGGTGTAAATCTGAATCTTCTCACCGTACAGATAGTGCCTCCATATCTTCAGTGCAAAGACTACAGCTGCCAACTCCAAGTCATGGGTAGGGTAGTTCTGCTCATGGATCTTCAACTGGCGGGAGGCATAAGCAACTACCTTACCCTGCTGCATCAGAACACAGCCCAGTCCCTTCTTGGAGGCGTCACTATAGATTACGAAGTTTCCCGAACCATCCGGCACTGTCAGGACCGGTGCAGTCACTAGCTTCTGTTTGAGCTCCTGAAAGCTCCTCTCGCATGCTGGGCTCCAGACAAAAGGGGTTCCCTTCCTGGTCAACTGGGTCAATGGGCTGGCTATACGTGAGAAGTCTTCCACGAACCTCCTGTAGTAACCTGCCAAGCCCAAAAAACTTCGAATTTCACTAACCGTGGACGGTCGGGTCCAGTTGGTCACTGCTTCAATCTTTGCGGGATCTACTGAGACTCCCTCACTGGAAACCACGTGGCCAAGAAACGTCACCTTCCTTAACCAGAATTCACACTTGGAGAACTTGGCATACAGCTTGTTGGCTCGAAGGGTCTCCAAAACCTGGTGTAGGTGCTCCTCGTGCTCCGCCTCAGTTTTTGAGTAAATGAGGATGTCGTCAATGAAGACTATGACGAACGAGTCTAGAAACTCCTTAAACACCCTGTTCATCAGATCCATGAATACTGCAGGAGCGTTAGTCAAGCCGAAAGACATCACAACGAATTCGTAATGTCCGTACCTCGATCGAAAGGCCGTCTTGGGGATGTCACCGTCCCTAATCCTCAACTGGTGATAGCCTGATCGCAGGTCGATCTTGGAGAAGACGGTGGCTCCCTGCAACTGATCGAACAGGTCATCAATCCTGGGCAAGGGGTAGCGGTTTTTGACTGTCACCTTGTTCAGCTCTCGGTAGTCAATACAAAGGCGCATCGACCCATCCTTCTTCTTCACGAACAATACTGGGGCTCCCCAAGGCGACACACTGGGCCGGATGAAGCCTTTGTCCAGTAACTCCTGTAACTGGACCTTCAACTCCTTTAGCTCGGCTGGAGCCATTCTGTAAGGGGCCCTCGAGATAGGAGCAGTGCCCGGCTCTAACTCGATGGCGAAGTCTACCTCTCTGGGAGGCGGAAGTCCTGGGAGTTCGTCTGGGAAAACGTCGGGGTACTCCCTCACCACTGGTTCAGAAGATAGGGAAACTTCTGGCTCTCTAATATCCACTACGCTTGCCAAGATACCCCAAGTACCCTGGCTGAGTAGTTTACTAGCCTTCATGGCTGAGATGACCTTGGGTATACACACCATGCCTGCCCCCCTGAATTTGAAGCTAGCCTCGGAGGGAGGGTTAAAGACAACTTCCTTGCCAAAGCAGTCTATATTTGCATGGTTGGCTGACAGCCAATCCATGCCTAGTATCACATCAAAATCCTGCATGTCTAACACTAGCAAGGTCACGTCTAACATACGATTCGCTATCTCTACCCGACATGCCTTTATTTGTTCTTTGGACAACAGGACCTCCCCAGATGGAGTAGAAACCGACAAAACACTACCCAAAGGCTCTACCTCCAAACCCACATACTGAACGAAAACGGAGGATATAAACGAGTGGGATGACCCAGAGTCAAATAGCACAAAAGCATAATGCCCCAAAATTGGGAGCGTACCTGTCACCACAGTGCCAGCTCGCTCGGCCTCCTGCCGGGTAGTGGCAAAAACTCTCCCCTGCTGGGCCGCAGAAGGCTGGGGCGGTGTCGTCTCAAAGGGTTTCCGAGGACACATATCAGCAGTGTGCCCCGGCTGTCTGCACCTGAAGCAGACTCCACTTCCAGCCAAGCATCGACCTCCGTGGACTCTCCCGCAGGTAGTACAAGCGGGTAGCTCTCTCAGAGTCCTTCCGGCTGCTGCAAGCTCCCGTCGGTGTCTCTGGAAGACACCTCCTGACCTCAGTGTTCGCTGCGGTGCTACGTCAGGCTGCGTCTCAACCTTTCTCTTCTGTCCCAAGGCTGACCCTCTGCCGGCAGCCTTAGACGCATCGGCTCTCTCAGGCAGGCTCAAATCCAGTGCTATACGTAGTGCATCAGCATGCGTGGCTGGGCGGAGGGCTCTGACAATGCCCTGAAGGTCTAGCCTGAGTCCTCTAACGAATTTCTCCGTCCTGGCAGCCTCATCCCTTACCATATCGGGAGCAAAGCGGGACAGCATATCGAACTCGGCGTCGTACTGCTCCACCGTCATGTCGCCTTACTCCAAGTTTAGGAACTCTTGCAGCTTGGCGTGCTTCACATTGGCGGAGAAGAACTTAGCATAAAAGTTCTCCTTGAACTGCTCCCAAGTTATTTTGCTTACATCGCCCCCCAGCATTCTCTCCGCGGTCTCCCACCAGGCGGTGCCCCTGTCCTCCAAGAAGAAGACTGCACACTGCACCTTCTGGTCTTCTGGGCACTTCATGTACCGGAAAAATAGTCTCTATGGACGTCAACCACATTTGGGCCTTTGTGGGGTTGTCCATGGATCCGTCAAAGGTCTTGGGATTATACTTCCTGAAATCCCGTAAGTGTTTCGCCTCGGCCGACAGTTGAACTGGTACTGGTTGAGCTTCCTCAGGGGCTGGAGGAGCGACGGCCTGAGCCTGAACAGGGGCGGCCTGGGCCTGAGCAGGGGCGGCCTGGTTCTGCTGGGCGGCAAGGAAAGGCGCCAAAGCAGCTTGCAGCATGTCCTGATAACGCTGCTCCATCGCGGCGAGATCCGCCTGGGTGACCGGTGCGTTTGGGTCGACTGCCGGTGCAACAGGTGGCGCCTCCGGCTGGCCACGACCGGCTCCTCTGCCTCCCCTACCACCTCCTCGGCGTGTACTCCTACGTGGCGGCATTCTCCCTAAAATTCACCAGCAAACTTTTCACCACAAGAACTTAACACCCTATATCTAGGTCTTAGACTATTCAGGCAAAATTGTAATCTTAACATTAGCAAGGCTTTAGACATACCTGGCGAGTGCCGAAGGACCGTATAGCCATAGGGTGAAGTAAAAAAACCAAAACAAAAATGACTTACATCGTAGGTCAGTCTACAGAACCTAAAACACTGTGCTCTGATACCAACTGTAACGACCCAACTCCTTATACTGAATCGAAGTCATTACTAAATATAGAACAATTGGTTTAAGTCGAAAAAATTTTATTAAAAAGCATACGGTTCAAGAAATTCATTTATAAAACATAAACAAGGTAGTCATGCAAAAAGTGTAAAAGCGTTCTGAAGTCCTACTCGGGCCCTATCTACATAAAAGATAGTGAAAAATGAAAAGTACTCAAACTCAAATGCTAAAATCTGAAATAAGAATAAGCGGAAGCGGTAGTCCCTATGGCCCTCCGCGGTCTCACTTCGGGTCGCTCGCCAGCTTGCCCTTGCCCTTGCCTCGTCCTCTACCTGAAAACATAAAATGAAGAGAATGAGTATAAAAATACTCAGTAAGGGACCCACTACTAGTCCCACTAGGTGCCTGTTAACTTCCTGTTAGAGTCCTGATAACTGGTACCCAATCTCTGGCACGTTCCCGAACACGTGCAATCATGCGCTCCCGTAGGAACGTAACTCTGGTCTTCGGTGCCCCGGGGGACACCTAGGACAGTCGGGATGCGAGGACCCCGTCGAGTCACTCGAGTCATATCTATATCCATGCTAGACTGGTGTCCCGTCGGACCACACAGTCTTCAATAGGTGGTGATCCCGAAGGACACCCATGCAGGTACGACTCTAACAGATTAAGCTAACAGGTACCCTAATTGCAGTATACATACACATGGCATCAGCATATAACATGTCACATAAATCACCTCTACACTCTCTCCGTCCCGACATTCGTCGTAGCCATAACAGCTCTTGCCACACATAACAGGCTATAGCATAACTATATCGTCATTTGCATCATACTAGCATTTATTTCAGGCATCGTACTGTCTAATTCTCAATATGCAACATAGGGGCATACACAGTCTCATACTTCTAAACATGAAGCTAGTAGTAGAATCTCTTACCTGGAGATCTACTTGTCGAGTCCTAACCGCGAGGCAGTACGCTTTCCAAGCGACGAAGTCCTAACTGTTTAATAAGTCAAAATTCGTAAATAGGTCGCCAACGACCAACGGTTCAAGACTCAATTGAAATAACTTACCCTAGAAGGAGGTTGCAGTGCTCGAGCCCCTATTGAAGAAATTCCGCGCTGCAGCAATTTCTTGGTCCAAGACGTCCCTTGAGGAAAATAATTTAATTTAGACCCAAATTAATTTAACTAACGTCCGAGCATGGAGTCTTACCGGAAAAACCACAATAATTAATTAGATTACCAAAATTTAGGTGGATGGAGCCAAATTAGTCCTGGCGACTCGGCTGGAAGAAGACAGGACCGGCTCGGCTTGGGCAGACGCGGCTCGGCTCGGTACAGGAAGCTACGCGGGCGGCTCGGCTTGCAACAGGGAGGAGATGCGGCTCGGCTACGCGGAACGCGCGGCGCGGCTTCCCACGCGGACGCGGCTCACACGCGGGGAGGGCTGGACGCGGCGCGGCTTCAGTTTCGGCTTCGGGCGCGCGGACGGTGGAGCGGCTCCGGGTTCGTTCGTCGGCTGGAGTGAAGCGCGGCGGATCGGCTTCGAGCGGCGGCTGCGGGAGACGGCTGGGCGCGGAGCGAAGCGGCTCCCTTCGGCTCGATCGGGTGGCGCGGCTGACGGAACTCCTCGGATCGACGCGGCGCTGCGAGCTTCGGCGGATCGGCTTGATCGAAGCGACGCGGCGCGGCTCAGCTACTCTCTTGATCGGAGCGGCGCGGCGTCGGCGGTCCCCCTTAGGTCGAAGCGGCGCGGCGGGTTCCGGCTCGGCTGGCGGCTGCGGATTCGGCTGCAGACGCGCGGAGGATGGCTCGGCTTCCTCTCGGCTTGCAGACGCGCGGTGGATCGGCTCGGCGCTTGTCGAAGCTGGCGGCGTGCGGCGTGCGGCGGCGACGTGCGGCGGCGCGGAGGGTGGCGGCGGCTAGGGTTTCCCTTTTTTTTTTTCTTTTCTTCTTTGGGGAGATGAGGAGTCTCACGTCTCCCAATGCCTCTTTTTAAAAGAAATCCCAAAATAAAAAAAAGGAATTTATTAGCCCCCTTTTCCTCTCTCTCCACCCTTGACCCTTTCCAAGGCAATTAAATTATTTGTTAAGCCATTAATTTATTTCACCCCCTAACTTCAAAATTAATATATAAAAACTTTAGTTTAATAATAATAATAAACACACTTAGTATTAATATTAATGGTCAAAACAAAAAGGAAACCGAAATTGTTGGGCGTTACACTTTTGTATTTTCTTTCCCTTGTTTTTCTAATTTTTTTCCTTCAACGATTACAATATTTTCCAATTGAATCTAGCTTTGTTTTGTTTTGTCTTCCTGGCTCCTATTTTCAACTTCTTCTTTTTTTTTGTCCATCTTTAAATTAAATTATCTGAATGTAAAAAAAGAATGTGATGTCAAAATGATTGTGCAAGAAAATGTAGACAGTCGTGCAATATAAAGATCGTTTAAATATGTATATACGATTGTGTAAAATACATAAACGATTGTATAATATGTATACACAATCATGAAACCAGTTGAGTAGCAAAGAATTAAAATGTGTGTAAACTAAACGAACATTCGATCGTTTAATATAAATAAACAATTGTGAAACCAGTTGTATATTAAACAAATTAAAACTTGTGTCAATACATGTTGGTGATCCTAAATGAATAAACCAGTTGTTCTTTTCATCTTCTTTATCTATCTGCAAGCACATAAAGTAAGAATGTCCAGAGACATTATGAATAAAACACATCCAGACAGATAAATTATATTTATCTATACGATATAAATTATATTTATTGTTTGGAAAAGAAATAAACCTGTGGCAATATTTGTGTTTTAGGTGTTTCTAAATCTGTAGTTGCTATTGTTTCCAAACTACTTTATGTTTCCAAAACGACAATTTCCTGTAAAGAAAAAGAAACAATATAATCGTGTTTTATTTGGAAATTAAGGAACATTAAACAAAACAAAGGAGTACATAATGAATAAGGCACTAACCGTAGGGCAATTTGTTGTTGCATACTTCACCATTGTATTAACATTTTCATCTTCATCAAGAAGATCAAGGCTACAAGTAGGTGGTCTATTTTTCTCCACGACTTTTGTATATGCAATTTCTTTCTCATTCTGTTGTTGTTGAAGTTTATCTGACGGTGGTGGAACATTCAAGCTTGTCATAACCATTGCCAACATGCTTTTTATTTCTTTTATCCCCTGTCTTAATAATATTTGTTATGTTTCTATTTTTCTTGATTTTTTTTTTCTTATTTCATTTAAGATTTTATTTGTTTCATTGTTTTTTTCCATTCCTTTCTCTCTTTTTTTTTTTCTGTTGCTGTGCTTTTTTTTTCCTGCTTCTCAATATTTTTAAAATATCTCAAAATTGTTTGAGACTCTTCTTCTGATGAGTCTAGAGGTGTCATGGAGAACTACAAATAAAATGATATTAGATTATAAGTGAAAAAGTAGCAAAGATATTGATAAATAGTGATAGATTTATATCATCATGTATTCAAGATAGACATGGATAGAAAATCTTTCATTGTCTATCTAGATAGACATATATAAAGCATGCTCTAAATTTACTTACATTCTCAGATTAAAAAATGTCGATGTTTAGAGTTCTCCAGTCACTTGTTTCTAAACATTCCCATGTTACAATTGGTGGCCCTTCAATTGCAAGCTTTATTCCAAATTCAACATATAAATTGGAAAGTCTTGGTATTTTCTCAAAAGCCCAATAGATTAAAGCTAGGGAAAACCCTTGAAGGTATACAACATCCTTGTCACTGTAGGATGCTTTTTTCAAGACTGATATGTTAGGATGTATGATAACCTTCCCCATGGATAGTCTTTGAAGATTTCTTCATTATCCAATATGTCTAGATGTAGGAGATTTATGTGGTTATGTTGCTGCTTGGGAATTAAAAGTGCTTCTAAGATATAGAGGTTAACTAGTTTTTCTTTCAATTAGTCTTCCTCGTTGCACAATCCTTTGAAAATTCTTTCTATATTTCTTCTTGTTATAAAGTCATCATGACGGAAAAGGGTATTTTTCAGCCTATTTTCTTTTCTTTCTCTTAGATTTAACTCGGAAAATTTGTGACTTTTAGTTTAGTCACAAAAAAAAATTCTTTTAGCCCAAATTCTGCTATATGTCCATTGAAGTTGAAAGCAAGGATATTAGTTTTTTTTTTATGGTATTGTTTTCTTAACAGAAAATTCAGGAATTATGTTGGTAGTTTAGTCATTTTAATGTTAAGGAACTGGCCAAAAGGACTGTTTGTCAAAACTTGAGAAAGAATTCTTTGGTCTATTTTTGACTTGATTTGATTCAATGTTTCTAAACTGTAGTATACAGTAATTTTAAGGTTTTTTTTGTTCATCTTCCATGATAATGTCATTTGGATAGTGTTTCACCTGTTGAATGACATAATAAACAGTATGTTTCAAACAAGGGTAAGTTTTAACAAATTTACAAATACAGAGCCTTATAAAGAAAAAGATACACTAGTATACAACGGTATACAGATAGATATTCACATTCTAGTTTGTTACCTTTATTCCTTTTTCTTTCTTTCTTCTTTCTTTCTTTTGTCTTTGCTTTACACTTTATTGATTTGTTACATGATGCTTGTTGATTCTTGTCTCACCATCTATTTATAAAAAAGAAGACTAATATAAATTATTCAATGAAATATATACAATCAGTATAGAAACAAACATCTTTGTATACAGGATAGACATAGATTGATCGAAATGAATATAGATTCAGACCTCTTTGTATACAATATAGATCGTGGTAGATATATATAGATGATGAAGATAGATCGAAATGAATATAGATCGAAATGAATATAGATTCATACCTCTTTGTATGCAAGTTATCGTCGATCGCGACAGTTCTGTTGAAGTAGTTACTAGGATATAAACGATTGACGAGGAAGACGATGAATGAAAAAGTCTGAGTAAGTTCCTTCACCTTTTTATAGCCCCTTCATTTTGATGGCATTTTTGTAATTTCGAGTTATTGAAGTTTCTGAATATGTTCGTTTATACTTATATAAACAATCGTTGAAACTTCTCTACAGATCGTGTATACTTAAACTTTTTCGTCATCTTTTACTATTTATAACCTTATCATTTATATATATGATTATCGTAATGTACAGAAATGTGTATGATTATAGTTTATATTTTCAAACATGATTAGACACACGTATGAGATAATCGTTAAAGATAATTTACACGATCGTTAAAGATAATCGTTAAAGTATTTTGTTATCGTTTAGCATTTATTTTTTTTACCATTTATGTATTTGGTAATTTACAAGATCGTGTATCAATTGTATATTATTTTATATGATGCCGTCTAATAATCGTTTATTAACATTAGTTGAGCGTGCGCAGATGATTAATCACGCGTTTATTGGGGTATTTTTGGTATTTCATATTGTGGGCCTATGGGCTTTTTTCGTTTCTCAAATTGTTTTATAGAGTGTAAATAATTTGCCGCTTTGTTATATTTTTTAAAAGATTTTTGAAAAGACCCCTAAATTTAGAAATTAATTAATTAGAGAATTAATTAATAGTTTAATTTAATCTGATTTAATTAAATTAAAACTATAGGTTATGTGAGATGTATTCATTTAAATATGATTTAAATGAAATATTAATTAAATATGATTTAATTAATTATTAATTCAATTATTTAATTAATTAACTATTTTAATTTTAATTTAATTAGTTAATTAATAGGGAACGTGGGTGGTTTTCCGACGTTCCCCATTTTTCTCTCCAACTTTCCTCTTCTTGGGAGATACCGGTACGGTATGTCAGAATAGATGAGTTTTGTGATTTACGTATTCTAAATTCTCTCGAAAAAATCTCTCCAAACAAAATTTCCCTTTCTCCAATTTTAGTTCCCACAAACCAAATCTCAACCCAAAGAATAGGAAGGTTTCCGAGTGGTAGTGCCCCAAGTTGGAGTTTTAGTAGATGGCCCAAGTTGGAGTTTTAGTAGATCTAGAGTCGTCCACAATCGTAATTTTTTTACATGCTTAGGCATAAATAAATTAGTTTTTGTCAATGTACTGATATTTTTAGGTTTCTAAATTAATTTAAGTTATGGTCTCTATTATTTATTCTGTTGTGCAAGGGCTCTCATCCCTTCATGAGGTTCTTTTAATCTATTCACTATGAATCAAGAAGTGGAAAACGGCAGGGATATTAGGGAAGCTAGGAGGAAAGAAGCACAAGGAGGAGCAATTTTTGTGTTTGACTCAAGTAATTAATAGCTTGACAAATCGATTAGATAGGATAGAGGTAGCTTTAAGGAATCATCACCAAGGGGAAGTCTTGAATGAAGGAGTTGAAAATGAAGAAGATGAGGATGACGAGAACAAAATTGAAGGAGAAAGAGAGTGTTAGGCCAAGGTAGAAGAAGAGGAAGAAGAGAGGAAAGGGGCATGTTACCACAAAGAAGGGTTGAAAGAGAGTACCAAAACGAAAGAGAAGAAGAAAGAGGGATAGGAGTGAAGCTCATAATTCCTACATCCCATGGGACAATGAATTTAGAGGAATATTTGCAATATGAGAGTAAAATACAACATGTTTTTCATTGGCATGATTTTAGTGAAGAAAGGAAAATGAAGTTTGTTGTAGCTGAATTTGTGGATTTATAGGGCGCGTTTGGTAACATTTATGTTCCCTGTTTCCTGTTTCTTGTTCTCTGTTTCCTGTTTTTTGTTTTTCTTTTTTCAGAACAAGAAACAGGAACGTGTTTGATAATTGTTTCTGTTTCTTGTTTCTTTAAAAAAAAAATAAAAATAGAAAATATGTTTGGTAACTGTTTCTTGTTTCCTATTTTTATTATTTCTTGTATGTGCTATCGACTCACATCTAATTTTTATTTTATTTTATTTGGTAACTCTGTTTGGTAACTGCTCCTCTTAAAAATTTATTTTTATTTTATTAATTTTATATTATGCACATGTAATTCAATTAAACATTAAATAAAAATTTATGTCCTACATTAAACATAAAAATGAAAATTATCAAAAGTACTTTATATCATTTAATACAAAGAAGTCCCACTGTACAAATAAAAAGAATAACATAAACATAAAATTGTATCTATCCTTCAAATGTTGCCCAAATTTGATTCGCAACATCATCTCTCACTCAGACCATTTCTCGTAGATGTTGTCGACTCACATCTAATTCAATTATATCATTCTGCAAATTGGCCGACAAATTATGTGTATCTTCAACGATCATTAATTCATTGCTAAAGTCATTGAAAAGATCATCTTGACGATCATTCAATCTAATATAATTGTGAACTGTGCAACATGCTATCGGTATATATTTTTGTGTCTTGATCGGGTATGGAGGCATTTGCTTAAGAATAGAAAATCGAGCCTTTAGCACACCAAAACAACATTCAATGACATTTCGCAGTAAAGAATGTCGATAATTAAACACTTCTTCTCTATCTTGAAGGCGATGTCTCCTTTCTCTAAAATCTCGTAAATGATATCTTTGACCTCGAAATGGTGTTAAAAATCCTAGCATATTTGAATATCCTGAATCGACAAGATAGTATTGATCTGCATATAATAAAGCAAATAAAAAATTATCATAAAGTCAAATATGGAATTGAAGTTCTGAAAAACACATAATTATTTACCTCTCTTAGGCATAAGAAATTTATTCTCGGGATTCTTGATACATTCTAGAAGTATGCGAGAATCATTGGCTGATCCTTTCCAACCAGACATGACATACGTGAATAACATATCAAATGAACAAACACACATTATATTCCATGTCGTGTTAGTTTTTCTTCCACGAAACAATATTTGTTCATTTTGGGGAATACTTGCAACAACATGAGTGTCATCAATAACACCAATACAATTCTAAAGGATAATAAAAAACACAAGTATATTTCAAGACATTATATTTCTGAAAATAAATCTAAACATTAACGCATTATCTTAAAGAAAGGGTAATACTTTGAATTTGATACGATCTCCATTGGTACAGTGTCCATATTGGATGGGCGAATAATTTCTCTACCAAGCTTGCAAATTTTCCTCAAAACAAGGTTAAAAACTAGAGAAATAGTATGACCCGAATGTTGAAATCTTTCAGCTACTATACAATTATGTGATATGATTAATAAGAATATAGCAACTTTTTCTTGAACGGTAAGATATGTAGATAATTTTAGATTCTTCTTTGATTTTAAATCTTCACAAAACCTTATGAATGTAATTCTTTTCATTCTAAAACAATCAAAACATCTACTATCGTTTCCATTTAACAACTCAATCACATAATCATGTCCTCTCAGTGCAGAGGTTCTACATGGTTGTTTTGAAGATTGTATCCTGTGCAAGCTCATGTAGAATAAAGTAAAAAGGATGAAGATACCATCGTCATCGTCATCAAAATCAAAATCGTCATCAGAATGATTATCTTGAATCAAGTCCATATCAATTCACTAGTATATCCCTAAATCAAACACAAAAAATGTACAAATTCATCTCAATACATAAAACGTAGTCATGTTAAATATATTTGGTACACGATCATTTAGATTTGGTTATTTTTTCAATTCTATTGTTTACTTTTGTTACACGATTATTTAATTTGGTTACATTTAAATTTGGTTACACGATCGTTTAGATTTGGACACAAATCTAAACGATTCTTTTTCAAAATATGGTATACGATCATTTAGATTTGGCTCAAAATTGGTACACGATCATTTAGATTTGGTCAAATAATTTTTTTCAAAATTTAGTACACGATCGTTTAGATTTGGCTCAAAATTTGGTACACGATTGTTTAGATTTGTCTATATGATAATTTAGTTTTTTACACAATCGTTTACTTTTTTTACACGATTGTTTACATTTTGCTACTCTAGTCTAAATAATACACGATGAACCAAATAACAGTTTGAAAAAAATAATAAACGAAGATGGAAGAAAAGAAAATTTATGTAACTTTCCCAAACCATAATGTCAAACATACAAAATCCATGTTCGAGTCTAATATTAAAAAGTAGATGACATAATCCTAAAACAATCCCTAAGTGACATCTAAAGACTATTTATGAAATCTCTCTTCCTTGAATTAGGCATGCGCAAAAATAGCTTTCTCCAAGTAAGATCTTCGTACAAGAGTTTCTGTACTTTGGAATAAGCCTCTCCATCAACATCCTCCATTGTATTTAAAATGTCTAAACATTCCATTAACTTCTTATGGAGATCATCTTTTTTGCTTGATGTTTGGCTCTCATCAACTTCACTAGATGTACAACCAAAAGATCTTTTCTCAAGGATGTCATTCTTTCTCTTTGCATTCTCTGCATATACATCTAAGAATGATGAGAAGAAACTGCCAAATTCGTCTCTATTTCTTCGAACTCGTTTTTTTGCTTTTTCCTTTATCATTCTCTTCAACACCAAAGTTTGTGTTGCTTACAACATCATTTTCGTTTTCATCTTCAGAATCTGAAATAAGTCTTGTTGATGGGCAAGCATTTACACCTGTTGCAGTAGTATCTCCAAAAGTCCTTACGAGCTTTTCGTAACGTGGGCAACCACTTTTTCTAAACTTTTTAGCTCTCTTATTCACCTATAGAAAATGAAAACTTTTTAGCTCTCTTATTCGCCTATAGATGATTAGAAATGGAAAAAAAATGCAACTACTATACCTTAAAAAGCTCATTCCATTGCTCTTCTTCAAGATTGATGGTACCTAATAATGGATCCCAACTATTTCCTGTGATATCACTCAATATCTTTTTGAAGTCTTTGTAAATTTGTCTTAATTTGTTGAACTTATTTTTCAATTGATCATGAGAATAATTATATCATGTACTAGCATTTAGTTGGTTTCTCATATAATTCCCAACTAGTCTTTGCAAATGTCGTAGTTGGTTGATTGCCTTTTGCAACCTCTTCATCCATTAAGTCTACAAACAAAGCTTTTCTCTTATTTGACCATGGTCCCTCACCTTTTAATCCATCAATCTCAACAATGTCATCGACACAAAGTTGTTCAGTTGATTTTTGTGACATCTAGAATGTAATAGTAATTATGGATTGAGAGCCATAAAAAAAACATAGAATCACAACACCAGCAAAAAAAAAAAAAAAAAAAAAAAGAACAGGTCTGAAAAAAAAAACCATCAGGAGAAAGAGGGTTGAGAGCCTTTTAAAACCATGGATTTCTATCATTCCCTTTTAAAACCATGAATTTCTCAATTTTCCTTAACATAGAACACAAAAAGGGGAAACAATCTTGCAGGAGAAAGAGGGATATGAGAGCCATAAAAAAAATACATAGAAACAGAACAAATGCCTCTAGTCATTCTCAGCCAAAAAAGAATAGATCTGAAAGAAAAATCCATCAGTAAAATCGGCAAGAGAAAGAGGGATTGAGAGCGATACCTTTAGTCAGAGAACAAAGAAGAAACAAAGCATGAAGAGAGCTGGAGAATAAACGGAGAATAAAGAGAGAAGAAGAATCACCGGAGAAGAAAGCCCGAGAATGAAGAGGAGAAACAAAAGGAGAGAATAGGAACGGAATGAGAAGAAACTCTTTTTTATCGTTCCCACAAATTTTCTATTAAACCAGAAACATTTCCTAATTATTTTGGGAACAAGAAACAATAACGTTACCAAACACTACTGTTTCTTAAAAAATTAGAAACAAAAACGGGAAACGAGAACGTTATCAAATGGGCCCATAAGTGCATAAGGGGCATCCTTGAAACTTGAATGGAGAAAGAATTATGAAGAGTCAATTGTAACTTGGGAGGAATTAAAAGCCCTAATGTGGAGGAGGTACATTCCTAAGCACTACATTCGAGAACTCAAGCAAAAACTTTACTCTTAACAAGCATCCAAAAGTGTGGATGATTATTATTATAAGGAAATGCGAACCCTTATGAATAGAGTCAATATTGAAGAAGTTGAGGAGGATACAATGGCAGGATTCCTTGGAGGAAGGAACTGAGTATTGGACAATCAAGTGGATAGGCAAACTTACTTTGATATGAAAGAGTTGTTACAGCTTGCTATCAAAATTGAAGAGCAATTAGCTTGGGAGAAGATGCACTTCAAGAGGTATGCTTCTTCTAAATCTACTTTTTTCCTACTTGGCAAAAGAAGTCAAATAGTGGAAAGGTAAATTTCAAACCTAAAGGAAAGGTCGAGTTTGACAAGAAGGATAAGGTCTAGAACCCTTTTTTGGGATTGGAACAAAATGAAGGATTATTTTAAACTAAAATAATATATTTCTATTTCATTAAAAAAATAATTAGATTGGGGTTTTTCAAAAATAGAAAAAATTTACAAACTATTTACATTTATAGAACAAAATCAATAAAAAAAAAATAAATTTCATTATACTTTATTTTTCTACGAAGTGTAAATATTTTGTCAAATGTTCTATTTTTTAAAATTTTCCTTTATCTAATAACAATTAATAAGTTTCATAAATATGTGACATAAAAAAATTGTTATGAAAAACGTAATATTCGGAAACAACATTTTTTTCTCATTAAAGATAGTTTTGTTTTCTCCCCTCCCAATTCGGCCTTCATCCCTGTGTCGTGAAAATCCATTTTTGTGATAGTGTGAATTTCTTGTAGTGACATCTTTTAAACCTTAAATCACAGTATAAACAATGATAAAAGTTTATCATTGTGCCTATCAACCTTAAGTCGTATGATATCAATCACAACAAACACAGAGGAAAAAAAAAGGCAAACACAAAAGTGAAACATAGACATTTACCAATAAATCCAAAATAGAGAAAACAAGACCAACTAATTTTGCAAGTGAAGCAAAGATAAAAGCAATGGTAGATAATCATGATATTAAACTGTTGCTAATGGAGAAAATTTGTATTTGCAACTAATAGTGCAAATATCTGTCATCGATAAATCACTTCATTCATTATCTATCTGTAATAGACAACTATATATCATTGTATACTATCCTATCAATCTCAATTTATGTCATTTTTTGTATATCTTTCTACGTTTCAATTCAAAATAAAAAATAAGAGAAGAAGATAAACTTACTTCAAAAAACATAAAACGGAGAAAAAAGAATTATCAAATTATAAAACACGAAAACAAAGGAATTACTAGGAACCATACTTGTTTTTGTCCTTCAATCTCAACATACGTTTGATTCTCTTGTTTCTATCCAAATATATGATTTTGTAGATTCATATGGGATTGAAAATCACTAAATGATGGAAAGTGATGGATCTAGTTTCAAAATTGTGAAGATGCTACACCACATCTAATGGATTAATTTTTCAAAATTATAAAGATAATTAGAGATATGAATTATAAGAAAATCATGAAGATGATTAAGCCGCTATTTGATCATGATTGTCCCAAATTCAAAACATGTTTACCAAATTTGAAATCCATTTCTTATTTATACTATTTTGTAGCTATTTTCGTAAATATTTCGATCAAATTTATCCTATAACGCAACAAATCCCCTTTAAAGTTTGAAGAATATGATGATGAATGGCATTATGTTTATATATCTTCTCTTTGTTTTTATTGAAATAAATATGTGTATATATATATATATATATATATAGGGATAGTTGCAAATGTAGCAATTATATTCTAAATAATTAAGTACATAACAACATTTTAAAAAAATTGCAAATATAGCAAAAACTGTCAAAATCTATCAATGATAGGAGTCTATCACTGATAGAACATGTAGCAAATGTTGGTCTATCACTGATAAACCATAAGAATCTATCAACGATAGAAGCCTATCATTGATAGATTTTGCTATATTTGCAAATTTTTTAAAATATTGCTACATACTTAATAATTATTCTAAAAATTGCTATCCATTATAATTACCCATATATATATATATAATAAGGAGAGAAAAAAAAAACAAAATTCATTTTACAAAATAATGAGGTATGGTTTAAATACAAAATTTCCTACAAATTGGGCAAGATCCATGCAAGTGTAGCCATTGGTCTATGCAACCCACATGAAAGAAATGATCACAATTTGGAAGTATCCTACCAATTTCTCCATCTTCAAATTCCTGAAAAAGTGACCAAAAAATATTAGTTATGAAAGAAGTCATTGGCTTTGAAAGGCATTAATTAAGTCACATTTTTTTAATTAGGTTCCTTGTTTTGAATATAATTAAACTTTTGAAAATATTTATATATATAAAAAAGTTACAATCATTTACCAATAAAGTTTTATTATTATATAAATAATTTTACTTATTTTATTACATTAGAGAACATTCCTTATTCCAAAAAAGTAAAAAGATAAAATAAAAATATAAATGAAGAAAAATAAAGATTTTAATTAATTCTATTTTAAACTTTACTTTTTAGAAAATCGTTGGTTTTGACTCTCGACTTTAATTTTTATTTATGTTACTATTTTCAAAATTTTCTTTTTTTCTTTAACCATTTGTATTAGATTCTTTCTTAACTAAACCATTTGTATTAGATTCTAAAGTTTAGGAAAAAAAAAAACAATTACTTTGAAGTATTTTCCATTAATCAACAGCAATTACGATGCTCTGCACCTCACTCTTTCTATATTATTACCTCTAAATTTCATAAATTTTTTAAACTATTTTTAAGAGAAACCTTTTTTTAATTTAAAATGAAATAACGATAATTTAAAATAGCACGGGTGATTCTTTTTTTTTTTTTTTTTTTCTTTTTGTCAAAAGTCGAACAAAACTGTTTATGAAAATTTACGAATAATATTAATACTTTTGAAAGTTAGGGATAGTTTTTTAACAAATAATAGAAGTTTAGGGAATTTTCTTAAGATTTAACCCAAAAAAAAAAGAAAAAAAGAAAAAAACACAGTTAACAACAAAAAAATTTAAAAATTGAGATGATAATAATATCCCAAATTTCTATACGGTTTATGTTTATGTAGGTGAAGAATACTAATAAATCATAATTTTACCCATATATCACGCAAGCATAAGCTCCTATTTCCCATTTGGTAGGCGTTTTTCTTTCTAACTCAATATTTATTTTGAAACTTTTAATAACCCATTATTTAAAGAGTTAACTTACTTTTTTTTTTTTTTTGTATTTAATAAGCTTCAAAAACTATATAATAACTTTAAATATTGTAATCAATATCTATCCAAATTTTAAGAATAAATATGTTTAAATATATAATTATATCTAATAAGTTTTTAAATTTAATTTTTTTTCATAAATTAAAGGATTAGTATCTAAATTAAAGTTGAAAAGAGTATTTTTAAATATAGCAAGCTTATCAATATTTATTATAGAATATAATATTTTTTAATATTTTGTAAATATTTTTACTAGTTTTATTATTTATAAGAATTTCTCTTAGAAAGGAGTTGAAAGGCTCTATTAAGTATAATGTTAGAAAATTTATAATTAGTTGATTTTTTTTATTTAAAAACGTTGGGTTTGATAAATATAACAAAAAGTATTTCAAATCTATTTGATATTTAATTTTTTTTATTTTTTAAATTTTTTTCTCCCCGCTTATTTACAAAAATCTTTTATATTTTCTAATGAATTCTAGGCAATATTCATAATAATAAAAAAGGAAAAACAATTTTTTCCCAAAATGGATTGAATTTTTTGAAAAATATATATATGTGTGTATATAGGCAAGGATTAATTTGAAAACGTGGATTATAAAAGATCCAAAAGAAAATCTTAAAGACTTATTTGGTAAATGGATGGAATTCCATTTTAGTTCTTTTTTTTTTCAAAAATTGTGCATCGTTTCCAACAATATTTTAAAGAAATGTTTAATTTTTAAGTCAAGTTTTTTTTTACCAGAAAAAATCAGTTTTCAAAAGTTTATATGTATTTTTTTTAATAAAAATCTTTAAAATATTTAGAAAAGACCAAAAACAAAATCGTTATCAATTATATTGGAATAGTCGTTTGGATGAGGCCTTATACTGTTATACATGAAACTTGTGATATAACCTATAGAAAAACAAAATCAAAATTAAAAATAAGAATAATTTAATACTAATTTGGATTAACTTTTGCAGAGTTTATAACTAAATATATATATATATATGTATCTATATATAGAAATATTACCTCTAAGCAAATGGAACAAGAAATGGAGTTGATGGTGCTGTGATCATATTCACAAACAGGCAACATTTGAACACTCTCCATTGACAACCCTTCAGCACAACTTTCTCCAGCCACATCGACAAACTCTGATATCTCTCGATGCATATACTCGGAGAAGTTGCTTGCCTAAAATATTGTCTTTTAGAAAAATATTGAATCTTAAATAATCCGCCATTAAAGGTAGCATTCAAGCTTTTTCACTTACCCAGTTCATCAACCCCTTCCCATCCATCAGGCTCTCCATTATTGCTTCCTGCCACTATCAAATGCAGTCTTAGAAAGACGCAAACAAAAATAAAATTAAACATTGATATTAAAAGTTAATCGTTTGATATATATATATATATATATATATATATATATATATATTAAAATATATATATATATATATATTAGCAAACATAGCTGTAAATAGCAAATAAATTTAGTCTTTAAAATATTTGTTTTTTCATTTCAATATAATTAAAAATATATTACTTCCTTTTTGAAAAAATTGAATCCAAAATATAATATATTTAAATATAAAATTGAATATTTTGTAGAAAGGTTGTTAGACATTTTTAGAGTTTTAGTTATGTGTTAAACACACAATTAAAGAAATAAACCTATAACTTGAAGTTTTTTAAATCTGTATCATTCTTTCAAATGACATTTCCTTCTAACCTTTGATATAATGAAAAGCCTACCCTTGATAAACAATAATATCTTTGCCCAGATGCAGTGCAGCTCACTATCTGAAGGGCTACGGCCGCACCGGCAATAGCGCCTATCGCCGCGCCATGGCCTTTGAAAGCTCCGATCACAGTCCCCACACACGCACCAACTGTGTACAAATTCATTCAAGGCCGAAAAACAAAAACAATTATACTGATTCTTTAACTATTTTTGCAACCATATTGATTAATTAAACCCCAATCCATGATGTTATATATAGTGTATCAAATAACTTATTGAGATGAGAGACAGCATACCCAGAGCGAGAAGAGATAGGAGCAAAGCCAAGGCGATAGTCTTCAAAGCTTCGGCGAGGAACCGAAGAGCTTTATCAAAAAAAAGCTGCTCCTTAAACTCAACAACCAACATGGTAAACTCAGAATTAACAAGAAATCACGCAGAGATCGATGTCAAAGAGTTTGAAGAATTGCATTGAAGTTTATTGAGTTGGATATTTAAAGGGTATTATCGAAGAAAGAAGAAGGTGGTAGGGCCAAGTTTGTGGATATTATATACAATGCATATGCTTACATTTTGGATAATAAATGGGATGAAAGCTTTCTGTTTTTAGAGGATAAAATGTACACATGTTGGAAGAGAGAGAGAGAGAGAGAGAGAGAGAGAGAGAGAGAGAGAGAGAGAGAGAGAGAGAGAGAGAGAGAGAGAGAGAGAGAGAGAGAGAGAGAGATGCTCTTTTTTCAATTGGGGGATGTTGATTTTTAATGTCAAGTTTAATTAAGTTAATTAAGTTATGTAACCATTTCATTCATTTGATTTTTAGTTTTTGTAAAATACTAACTCATTTGATTTTTGGTTTTTGGATATTGAAATTAGTATTTGTTGTATCTCACAAAATTGTAGTTTTTGTATTTGACCAATTAAAACTTGAATTCTTAGTCAATTAAGTTCAACTCAATTGATACTTATATGTTCTCAAGGACAACAGGTTTCGGATTCAAATGTCCTATTCTATGTAATCCTACTATACATTTAAAAAAACAAATTCTCAAAAAATTATAAATAACAAAATAATAAAATTAATAAATAGAAGTGATGTTATTTTTAAAAGTAAAAAACAAAACGATTAGTAAACAAAATTTTACATAATTTTGTGATCATGGTTTCTTATTTTTTACATGTAATCATTTGAATTGTACATCAAATTTCAAAAATAATTTAAAACGGTTAAATTAATTTAAATTTAAAAATGTAATCTTTCTTTTGTTATATAAAGGGTTAGAAAATTATTTGAAAGTAGTCAAATAAGCTTTAGTGTAGTACCAATTGGGGGCAGGCGGGAAAAGTGGGATAATATTTTTGGGGTTTTTGTTCTTTTTTTTTTTTTTTTTTTTTCCTTTTTGTCATATTTTTTACTATGAATGTCAATAATTATATATGGGATGGTCCATATTTCTCCTTTGCCTTTAATTTTGAGGGTTTGTGGTTGGTCAAATTATATAGAGCTAACTAAGCAAATAAAACTAACTATAAAGTAGTCTTTTTGAAAAATAACCAACCATCTTCTTTTTCCAAAAATAGCAATTTGGTATTTGGTGCACCCATCTTTTCTTTTTCCAATCAGTCATTCAAATAAAATCACTCAAAACAAAATTCAAAATTTTCAAAATCACTTAACAAAAGGAGCTTGTATGTTGAGCCACTAAATTGAACTTTTTGTTAAAATTACATTTTTTATCCTCATATATAATTTAGGGTACTTCCTACTTTTAATTATCTAATTTTAGACTTTTTAATTATCTAATTTTAGACTTTATATTTGCGATAAATATTATTGTTCATCTACGTTAATTTTTTTTTTTTTTTGTAAAATTTAGAGTAAAACAAAATTCATATTCATCTCCGATCATATTGAATATGACAAGTTAAATACTACTACAATTATGACATGACAATTGGCTATCATATCAATTAATTATCATAAAAGACAAAAGCGAGGACATTGTTACATTTTGTTGACTTTAATTTAATTAAAAGTAAGAAACAAAAAAATTATACCATATACTACTTCATTGACTCAGGGTAATGTTACTATATCATATCTTCTAATGTCTTTTCTTTTTTTTTTTTTTTTTTTTTGTAAGAAAATAATACCTTCTATAGTTGAGGTTGTTATTTTAGCTATATTTTTTCTCAGTGTCATTTCTTTCAACAATTTTTTTGTAGATATTTTTTTTTATTGAAATTATCATAATTTATGCTACTAAATTATGCTTGAATCGGCTAATTGATCATGCCGCAATTGCCATTCTTCACAAACAAAATTTGCTATCTTGTTCATGTATTTGGGGGAATTTCACAAAATTACCCCATTATATAAATTTCAAACAGTATTAATTGAAATTGATTCCAACAATCATGCTTGAATGAATACCAATGAAGTATAAATTAATTGGCTAAAATATATACACATATATAGTCATATTTAGAGGCTCAATTCTGAGAACCTAGAGCAATTTGTAGTGACATTAACATATATAATGTGATTTTGTACCATTAACGTGCTAATTGAATTATATTTTTAACTAGTTGACTTAATTGCTACAATGTTTTCAATCACTCTGTAAATTAAAGTTAATGTTAGTTTATCAAACACAAATCTCAATAAACATAATTAAAGTTATATTTTAATGTTTTCACATTCACAAAATCAAATGAATTTGGAGATTGAATATTTGTTTGACAAGTTTGTTTAACTGTGATATAACTACTAGAAATTTTAAAATAATGAATAATATAATATTAAAAAGATAACAGCTTTGTTAAATACAAAATTTCATGTTCTAAACTCATTTCCATTTTTGTTAAACTAAAATATTTTTAATACAATATACTATAGTTTTCACCTCTGCAAAAAAAAAAAAAAAAAAAAACTATAATTTATATGAAAAATAGAATAAAATAACACAATTAGAGGGTTGTGTCAATAGCTAAGCTTGCTTTAGATTCAACCTAATAGCTAAGTTCAACTATCTAGGTGGTTTATATACATCTTATCAAACATATTTTTTTCAATGTTCAAATTCAAATATATCCTGTTCTTACATTTAATTTACCACCATACACATACTTGAAGATTTCACATTTTTTACTAACCCAAAATCACAATAATAAAACCTAAAAATTGGAAACATTTAAGAGAATTATGGACAGTGTTGCAAATAACATCTAGACTAAAAATATTTGCAGATAAATTTAAATTCACTTATAGAGTGAAGATAAATTTTACCGATGGATGTTGACATTTTTTTTATAGAGAGAGAGAGAAAAAAAAAAGAAAGGGAAAACTAATATATGAAGAGAATGTGAAAGGTTTAGGGTTAGGCGAATTGGAAGAGAGAGTATTAAATTGAAGTTTTTTCTGAATGGTTGAAGGGGTTGTACAAATCATTAATGGAAGTCCCCAGAAAAAGCAGATAAGAACATTTTGAGTCAATCGTTTTTCTTAAAAGGAAAGCAAAAATGAAAAAACCATTTCTCCCAAGTTCTGGATTTTTCTTAAAGAGGAAGAATTTTCTTTTTTCTTTTTTCTTTTTTTTTTAAATAAAGAATAACATAAAAGATATTAAATTTTGAGGAAGAAAACAAAAAGGGTGTTTTCAAAGTGAGAGCTAATTGGAAAATTAAACTGTGTGCAGATGAATGAAGAAACAACAGTGGTTTTTGGTTCTGAGCTGTGGGCTAACTATAGGGTTTTTAAATTTGTGCATTTATTGACAACCAAAAAAAAAAAAAAAAAAACTTCAACTTGCCAATGCTATACCCTACTGGTTTTAAACATGCCATTTATTTTCTTTATATATATACATATGGAAAGAGTATATAAGCTGTAAGGATCTTTTGGAGATCTCAATTTTCATTCTTTTTTTGTCCTCCATACATCTTTTCATTGATATTTACTAGAAGTTAAATGACCAAAGGTGAAATTAAGTATCTATCAACTTGTTGAATATACATAAATCAAAGATGGGTTTGACATTGATATTATATTGATAATATCTCTAATAATTTTTTTAGAAATGTTTTTGGAAGATAAATTTTTTCTATCTATTTAGTTAAATATATGAATACAAATGCGTATAATAACAATATTGATCTATAATTATTGTGAGTAAAAATAACTTAATTATTGATCTATAATTCCTTATAGATTTTGTGACTTATAAAATATTTGTCCACGTCGATATATTTGTAAAATTGAAATATCAATACTGATATCTTCCTAATTCTTACACACACATATAGAATTAGTTAGGCCGTAGTTTAAATTTATACAAGATGTCTATCAATATTCAAGGGTTAAATTAAACTTCATGTTTGTTTGTTTTTTCTTTTTTTGGATTACATATACTACTGTTTTGTGTTTTTGGATTGACTTATAATTTTAATTAATAGATATAAGATATTTTCAACCATATATGTATATAAGGTTTGAAATGTATTTTTCTGAAGGCATACTAGAGAACAAGATGTTAGTAAATGCACTAAAACATTTCAATTAGGTTAATCTCTTCTTAGTGCCCTCGTATCACGTTGGTCTAAAAAGATTTCATTGAATGCTAATATAGGGTTTGGAATACTAATTTAATAGTGTTTAAATTACACGTATTAAATATGATCTAACCTAATAATAATAATAAGTAGAATAATGATTAGCCAGGGAACCGAAACTTTTATAACTCAAATTATTTCAATCCTGAAAAGATCAATTTCAACTCCTCCAAGGGAGTTATGTTGTTGAATTAGGAAAGAATAAAAGGAATAATTAGGAGGATTACAAACTTGTATAAGAGCCTTTTATAATAACGTGAATAAATTGCTAATTGTTGCAAGAAGTTGATATTTTATTTCCAAAGAAACAAGAAATAAAGAAATAAAAAAAATGAAAAAAAAGGGTTGATCAACCAAAAGAGAACATAAGCATTGAAACATTTTTCTTTTATCTAATGACAAAGATGCTAAAGAGTTTAATAATTTTCTTTACTTAGAAATCTCTAATTGTAAAGTTCCATAAATATATATTCAATGTGTATATAGTTATTTATGGAAGTTTTGGCTGACTAAACCAAAGCATGATTTTCTATACTTGAAATCTAATTGTAAAGTTTTCCTGAATTAATATATGTGGTTATATTGATGTGCTTTTGGATGTCTATTTGAACAAAATAAACAAAGAGTAAATCAATTTATAAAGTTTTGAATTAAACCAAAATTTTTGTTATCGATTTTTTTAGGAAAAAATTGTTTTCAATAAAATGAAAAAGAAATATTTACAAATACAACAAAAAATCAAGAATAAACGTTGATAGGCACTAATATGCATTTATCAGTGCATATTTAACATCCATCACTAATAGATTATGGCAGTTTATTAGTGATTGTTGTAATAGACACTGATAGATGTCGTTTATCATTGACTATAAAATTTTGCTATATTTTAAAATACTCGTAACAATTTTGCCATTTAAAATAATTTTCAAAAAAAGAATCCCACACATAAAAGATAAATTTCAATGTTTAAAACATAACAAAAATAATGAGTTCTCAGTTTTACTTAAATGTCAATTAGCGCAATGATAAATACTTAGGTTTTTAAAGGTTAATTTTCATAAATATAACAAAATTTCAAAATATTTACCGTTCGAGTAACAAAATTGAAAAGCCCATGAAATCGGCCTTTTTTCTTTAATATTCAAGGTTTGCCCTTGTCGCTTTTGAATTTCGTGTGACACAAATTTCTTTCTTTTTCCTTTCCATCTTCTTACTTCTTTTCTTCTTCTACAATTTTCTTTTATAATTTTTTGAAATCATCATCATCGTTCTACAATTATTATCAATTGTAAGATAATCAAAATATTCTCTAGCTAATTCTAAAGTAAATAACTGACAGAATAGCAAGATGATCAGCAAAAATAGATAACACAAGAAGCTTTGGTAACCCAGCTCGTAGATGTCACCTACGTCTGGGGAGCTTTCTTAGCCTGAATAAGTAATATTATTAAGATTCAAAGATGTCAACATGAACCAATACAATAAGAAACTTTCTTATTAAGTAAATGATAATCTTTAAGTACAATATAACTTAAAGGATTCAGGCTCCCCCTAAATACACAGGTGAATCTTCTCAAAGATAAACTCAAACTCCCACTAAGTTTAGTGTCAATTCTCAATAATCAAATCTTCATTCATATACTTATCATCAGCTTTATTAGTGATCAACATATCGAAACCATAGTTAAATGATCACACTACCTTCTTCTGCACATCATTCAACAGCTTTTCTCAACTGATGAGAATCAACCAGTTTCGTTAAAAAGAAACGAACCCCAGCTCTGAAAATATATATAATCTTCTTCACAAAATCTCAAAAGAATATTAATAAAAGATTTCTAAAAATATGGAAGATCTTTTATCTTTTTGAAATTAAAAAACAATAAATAATAAAAGAATCTCAATAATTCTTTTTGACAAAAATACCAACAAACTTCCCCTTTTTGTCAAAAAGAGGAGAATTCTTTTTATATTCAAGTTAATGCTTCACAGATGCTTCTCATAACTCAGATATCAGAAGACAACCTCATATCAGTCAAATATTAACACACCAAGACATAATAGATCATAAAACACATCATAACATGATTAAGCAGAGTCTTTAGAAGATCAACATTCATTTAGTGTAACAAAAACAACAACAATAATTATCATATAAACTCCACAAAAAACAAAAACAAAAACAAAAATTTTCAACTTCTCCTTCAAATGGCCCCATAAAAAAAACTTATGAATAAAACTCTTCACCCCTTTTGTACATAAAAGAAATGTCTACTCTTGAGACTAATCAGCTACACTCGAAGAAGGAATAAGCGTTTTGAGATGACGAACAAGAGAATTCACCTCCAATCTTCTATCAGGTAACAAATTGACAAATGTAGAGAGAGCTCGAGATTCAACCGTGAGACTGTTGATAAATCTTGAGGCTAAATCACGAGGAAATCCTTCAGCAGAACCATCAATATCATCAGTATCGATATCGAACGCAAGAGGGTTTCCGGAGGGTCGCATGTCATGTTCTAAATTAGGAACATGACTACCTTGAAATAGCCTATAACTTAAAGACAAGGTCTTCGAATTAGGACCAGAGGCATCATTAGCAGTCATGTTATCAGAGTTCAGATGAATCAATAAGCTTGAGAAAAACCGAGGTAGAGGAATTGGAATCTTCACACCAAGCCTCCCAACATGCCTCAACAACTGATTATATATAAAAAGACCAATATCAACAGATTCATCATTAGAAATTTGATACATAAATAATGTTCCTAGAGGCACAGAAACAGTAGATGCATGCAAGGAAGGAAGCCATTTTGTAATGTCAATCATATAGAGTATGACATATTTAACACTAAGAGATAAAGCTGGAATCTCATTCACCTGCCAAATTGACAATATACCTCCAGATGAGACAGGAGCCAATTCATCATTAGATGGATGCAAAGACTGAGAGCCAGACACCATAGTGTTTCCCAAAAAACCATGAGAAATCTTAAACATAGAGCCTCGAATATGAACAGTCTGATAGTCAAGACTGCTTGGATCATTGAACTTTGAAGGCAAATTCACAATGAACTCCTTGATTAGTTGTGGATAAAAAGGTCCCACATTGGCAATTGTCTTAGACAAGCCTACCTTAACAATCAAATCCATTATAATCAAACATGAGTGAGGCTTATCTGACACATTTACTTCATCAGCAATTTGTTTCTGTACAACATACTTTCATCTCTGAACACTCTCTTTCTAAATGAAACGAGATTCCATCAATGATCATAGATGGAATATTCAAGGGTACTTTTTTTGGCCAATTTTGGTGGTCACCAAGATTGTTTAGATTATGTACACGATCGTTTAACTTTTGGTATGTGATCGTGTACCAATATGTAAACGATATTGGTTCATGACCATTTAGAAGAAGAATTATACGCACGAGTATGACCGATTAATCACGCGTTGACTTGAGCATTTTTGGTATTTCCTATTGTGGGCCTATGAGCTTTTTCCATTTTCGAAATTATTCTATACAGTGCAAATATTTTGTCGGTTTGTTATATTTTTTAAAAAATCCCCTTTTAAATAAGTTTAAATGATTATTATTTACATCATATTTGTATTGGCTACATGATTGCTTATGTTTTATTGACTTTTTTATGCAATATAGTAAAATATTTATGAAAATATCTAGTCAGTTAAGAGGAGAAATGTAATGTCATACTTTTCACTAACCCCTTACGATTTTAATCAAACAATAAACATGTTTTTAATTTTCTTAAACGATTTTTTTAATTTGTGATAATTTATATAAAACACAAAATATGAAGTTGATGTTTATATTTTTAAATGTAGGATAGGGACCCAACGTATAGAGTGATAAAAGAGAGAATAAATAATTGTAGTACTATGACAACGCTTGCTTGAAGCAATAGCACTAATAATGAGTGTTCAAAGGAACGGAAAAAAAAAAAAAAAAAAAAAAGAAGAAAGAAAGAAAGAAAGAAAGAAAGAAAGAAAAACAACTTAATTAATATGTGTGTTTGGCAAATTTTTTATTTACTTTTTAGGATTGAAAAATGTTTTCTTTTTGTCATTTCAAATTTTTTCGTAGGATGAACACCAAAAATACTAAAAATAAAGGTTTCTTGGATCCTTGCAAACACTCACATACTTCACAATGGATTCTAACCAAAAGGTGTTCTTGTGTTTAGGAATGTGTTTAATTTTTTGTGTTGAACATGTACGAATCACATGCATTTTAATTGAGGTGTTATTTTGTTTTTATGTCATTTGAAGGAAGAAAAATCACCAGAGATGCGGTTACAAGTCTTCAGATGACATAATGCATATATACTAGCTGTTGAGAGGTTAGAAATGTCATCCAGGTTGCATCTGGGATGTGGTCGAAACTAACTTATGGAAAGTTCTAGATTTTTTTAGGATTAGTAAATTCATCAAAAAATTCCATTGTAATCAGATAAAATCTTCATTATTTTCGTCTATACCCATCAGTAAAAAACACCAAGAAGTTTTCGTAGAAACCCTAGTCATTGCAAATCTATATAGAAGGCTTCAATTCATTGAAAATCTATATAGAAGGCTCCAATTCATTGAAAATCAAAAGCTCAAGCCTCCTAAAATGTCTATTGTAGTAAGGCTCTTAGGGGTTGTTTTTTTCCTCGTCCAGCTTTTTCTTGCCTAACTTAAAATGCTTACTATACATCCCTTCTCACGTTATCGCAACTCAGCACGACGCCTAGCTTTACTTCGCAATACTTTCCTTCCTCGTGTTGCCTTGCTAGAACGCACACTCTTTCCTCAAGACACATCATTCTTATAGTTAGTCATTTTTACTCTTAGAACGTGTAGTACTTATACTTGGTTTCCTTCTCACAACGTCTCCGCTACAGAACGCATGCTTCATAGTCTAGGTTTAATATATAATCTTGAGTCTAAGGGGGGTATTTGGTCCACCAACTCTAAATGTTGATGGAGTTGAGTTGGTATATTTTACCAACTCACCCTAACTCTCCCTTCTTTTAATGTTTTCAATACTTCATTCATTAGTCACCGCCGGCAAGTATCGTTGCCACACTCTGAGAACCAATTTCGACAACCACGTTCACACATCCAACTTTGAACTCTGATGATAAATTTGATGATCGACTCCAACAACCGGCAACGACCAATTTTGGGCTCCTACAATCACTTCAATGACAACTCCAGCAATCAACTCCACAACCAATTTTGAGCTCTAACAATCACTCAAATGAAAACTTTGACAACCATCTTCACGTATAGGCACCTCTAACAACCAATTACTGACCTTGAATCCATCTTCAACGACAACTTCAATGACCAACTGCGATAACCAATTTCGAGCTTCAATAACCACTTTTATGAGACCAACTTTTTTTATGACTAATTTTAGTCTATATTTTATGTGCACATTCAACTCATACGTTCTGTGACTGTTAAAAGTGTGTTGTAGGGTTGTTGATTATATAAAGAATCACATTCTTTTCAATAGGGACTAAATTCTAACATCATCCAAATATAGGGACTAAATTTATAATTTAATATATATATCACTAAATTTATAATTTAATATATATATATATATATATATATAAAAAATTTTTTTAATTTCAATCTAACATTTTGTTTTTGTTTTTGACTTTTGAAAATTACAAATCGTATATATCTTTTTTTTTTCAGTTTATTAACTTTTTATTTAATGTTTTAAAAATCAAGCCAAAATTTGAAACGATACAAATTAATCAACTTTTAGAATATGTTTTTGTTTTTTAAATTTGGGTGAGAATTCAAACTTTCTTTTTCTAACTGAAAACTACGAAAATTATGAGGAAATATGCACAATTTTTAAAACATAAAACTAAAAATATAACCACTAACCTTAATCTTTTAATATTGAAAAAAGTTCCATATTTTATCATCACAATGTTCTTTTCTATAATGTTTTCAACCATTTAAATTCACTTCAAAGAAAAAGAAAAACATGACTTCATTCTAAATCATTCCAAAATATAGATAGCATGCAATTAATAACAATATATTATAAAAACTTAACTTTCAAACTTTTCTATTTTTTATTTATTATAGTTTCTAAAAAAAATCTAGTGTTTTCTAGGGAAATCGATTTGGTTTTTCTCCTCAAAGGTTGGTGACCTAATTAAAGTAAAAGTTATTAGAGCTCGAATAAAAAGGAGATATTGACTTGTGAGTGACAATAGACATTTGCATGTCCTTTTAATGGTGCATGTAATATTGTTTACCATTTGATGGGTGTAATAGTAAATGTGACTACCTAATTTTTATGATCTCAACAAAGAATAGGCCAAGGAACAATATATCTTTCAAATTAATTAGCTGCACACTATTTTAGTTATGCTAACTCAAGCTCTAACTACACATTACTATACATCTCTTAGAATCTAATTAGAATTTAAAAGTTCAAATTTCGTACCCCATTTATTGAATGGAAAAAAATTCTCGAAATACAATTCATTTTTCTTCTCTAAATAGATGTTACTAGGTTTTAATGAATATTCGAAATGATATTATTATTATTATTATTTTAAAAGAAAATGTATTAGTGTTGGCCAAACCACAAAGGAAACTAGAGCTGTATGTCATTAGTCCAAAACCAGCTCTCCTCAACAAAAAGAAAAGAGAAACAATTCATATAAAAATCAGAGAAGAGAGATGTACAACAAATAAGGCTCTAGACAATGAAATTACAACATTTAGTACACTTAGAAAAGTTGACATCATCCAACTTAAAAGCCATTTCCTCCACATCCTCCAACTCATTTTAAAATAAAGGGAAGACAATATAATTTCTTCTTAGGAAACAAAATCCAAAACCCAAAACCATGTGCTTGTGAAATTGGTGGTTTGTGTAAACATCAATTGGACATATAAAATGGGCAGTTCAATATATATATATAGAGAAGAATTTTGTAGTAATTAATGAAAACTTTACTATGAATTTTGCATTAAATTTCTTTAGGTCATACCAAACCCTAAGAACTCTTTAACTTTTTATGTGAATAAAATACTAAGAAAAATACTAAACTTTAGTACGTTATATAATATAATTTTTTATGAATTGAATTGGGATGTGATAGTTTAAAAAAATTTGTTTAGTATTGTAAATATTATAATAAATATTAAATGTGTCTGCATAGTATAATAATATACTTGAGAAACAAGTAGCCTCTTCAACCACACTGACCCATGTGTATATGTTGTTCATATGATTTACTAGATTATTAGATGTCGATAAATTTATATAGGGATTATTAGTGGGGATACGTGTTTCTCCTACATTATCAGTTTTTGTATTTTAATATTAATTTTGAAGTGTCATATTACAATATATCAAATAATGTTTTATTTTAAACAAAATATGGTTGTCGTGTAGTGGTTGAAAAATTTATCCAGTTTTGAATGTATTAAAAATAATAACTTTAAAACTTAAATAATATATAAACATGCATTTTAAATGGGTTTTAAAAAAAATTAGAAAAGATTTGACAAACTATTTATACTTCATGGACAACACCACTAAAATATAAATTTTATTACACTTGATTTTTCTATGAAGTGTAAATATTTTGTGAAATGTACAATTTTTTTTTTTGACAATTTTTCTTTTCAAAATTTTTAAATTAAAAATTTCAAAAAATATTTAAACATAAATATGAAAAATTGAAAAGAATAAAATTCAAATCGAAGATAACGTATATAAAAAAAATTAAACTAACAATATAAAAAAAAATAAAAGAGAGGAAGAAAAAAATGTACATAGTATTGTAAATATAATTATATATTATAAAGGGGCGTTTCCAAAAATAGCAAAAAAAATTTAAAATTAAAGTAAAGTATATAATTTCCCTACTATAAATGTAGATATTCAAAATTAAAGTAACATAAATAAAAAAAAATGAGAGGAAGAAAAAAATGTATATAGTATTGTAAATATAATTATATATTATAAATGGGCATTTGCAAAAATAGCAAAAAATTTTAAAATAATAGAATTCATGTCAGTATATTTTCTAAATTGTGAAAGTAGCAACTTAAAGTAGTGACATACACAAAAAAGAAACTAATGAAATAAGTAAGCATCACATACATTTCAACTACTTAAGATATATCTTGATTGATACGATTTTTCAAAGGGTCGATCCAAAAGACAATATCCTTCATGTGATTTATGACCACCAAACTCCAATGACTGCTAAATATATGTGTGAAAAAATAGAACTGCATATAAGACTAGTGTGATCAAAATTTGAATCCTCTATTTTACGTCATCCACATAGCCAAAATTTGGAAGGAAACAGTACAAGTTGATTATAATCTACTCCAAGTAATCTATCATTTAATAGTTGTGCACGTGATTCTTTATAACTTGAAAATGAGATGGATCCAACATCTAAGAACTTGTATAGACTCAGAGTTTTGTCTTTATCAATAAATTTGTATAGATACATACAATTGCAATGAAAAGACAATGAAAATAACGAAAATTTAAATGTAATTACTTAACAATATTTTTGTAATAACATTTCTTACATCATGTATGCATTGAGACAAGTAGTAGATATTGGGCGCATAGAACAAAAATCCCGCAGCACCTCAATCATTATGCAACATTTTCTTTGCACACCAAATACATCAACTGGTGTAGTGAATCGGATTGGTGACTCCGTAAGTTCAAGTTATCATAGTAAACATCGTAGGGCTACTAGAGCACTTTGAATAAGTGTCATTGAGATTGTGGTCATAACTTTAGTCAATTTCCCAAACTTCTTCTACCACAAAGATTAAAATTAGGGTTAGTATAAAATGTGACATGGAAATCATTCACAAGAAAATGCATTACCTTCTCATTGTCAATAATTACAAGACGTGACCATAATATGTGTGAACCTATTTTTTGGGACAAGTTGTTAATCCCTTTCTTCGTTGGTGTGTGAATTGCGCAATCACCAACCACGACGACGTCTACTGACACCTTAATATTGTCACCATCTAATTTCGATTCAAATATAGCCTTGACTCTAACAACATTATCTTTCATTTCGAATGCCAACAAACAAGGGGTTCTAACCTATTTAGATGTTTTTGTTAAATATGTATACATCTACGTAGATTAATTATCGAATCATGTTAAACCTTGGATTCATGAACTGTGGTCAAGACTAACCTTTATTTTCTTTAACCACACACCTGCTAGTTGCTCATCTTCCTTGCATATGTTCACCTTTAGGAAAAAAAGTTAATGGTAAGGACAGTAGACAAACAGAACATGTAACTTTAAAGATTAAGGGTTCATAAAAAATAAACCTTCTTTTCTTTATTCACTTCAGCCACATCATTTATGACTTTTTTTTTTATTTCGAATGAGTGGATAGATCTTCAAATTCATCCCTTTCATCCCTTCAACCAATGACGTTTCTTTTGAACCCATACCTTGTTTTTCTTTTAATTCTCCTAAATAATCATCACACTTTTTGTGTTTAATAGTTCTGCCTCTAACTTTTTAATTCTTTGGGTCATTCGGTCGCGTTCTTAAAAAAGTGTCTTGTACTTGTACTTGTCCTTGTCCTTCTCATTTGTTTTTGTTTGTCTTGGGGTATGGAAGTACTTTTTCTTTGTCACATACTTTCCCACTTCTCGAATTATTCCAAGTCGATCTTTACTACCCAAAGCTTTTGTTAGTATCCTGACCACCTGATAAATTTCTTTGCCTTTTGGGTTCTTAAGAGTTCAACCCAAAAAAGTGGAAAAAAAATATTACTTATTAGTTGTTTAATCATGCAACATTGAATGCATTATATGAAATTAGTACTATAAGATCGACAACTTCCTTTGTCTTTTTGTCAGAATCTGTCCCTTACGTTATGTACGAGCTTGTTTCAATTCTATGGACCGATCAATTGGATCCAACAAAGATGCTTTCTATTTAAAGTTCATACATGAAAAAATATTAAAAGTAAAAATGTATAAACTCGTATAATAAAATATAATAAGTCGTGACTTACCAACTCCTGTACAAGATTTTCGTACCCCTTTTTAGATGTTCGGTGATTGTACCTTTTTTTTTTTTTTGCTTCTCCTATTTTTGTTGACTATATTTCTTTACAAAAATTATATAAACTCCAATCAATTAGCATATCCAGCTAATAAAAAATAAATAAAGTTTAAAAAAGGATCTCGGTTGTCATATTTACTTTGAAATCTTCCTTTAATCGAGAAGCAACATATTCATTCCAGTATTCTTGTTCAATGAATGAGTAATCACTTGGCAAAGATTTTAATTTCTCTGGACCATCCTTAAATGACAATACATATGTTATTGTTATGAGATTCTTGACCGTAGAGATACTGATCTCAATGCATATGTTATAAAGACCATGTGACAAGGATACTGAACAAAGAGATTCTTGACTATAGACTAAATTCCGCAAAAGGAATATGCATAAGGCCGTGACCCGAAGAAATAAAGTTTAGATGGAGAAGATCCTTACTGGAAAGTCGTTTCGGAGAGGAGTATAAGACATCTCACGAGGAAATATGCAAAGGGGGAAAATGCGACACAAAAGGAAATGCTTAAGTTTGAGTTCCATCGCGAGAAGACAATCGACGTGACAAGAATAAACTGGAGAGAAAGGGGCATGTGTGAGATGTCGAGAGTTAGCCATTTAGCATAGTAATGCAAGAAGAAATGCCTATGCCTAAGGAAGGAGGTGAGAAAGTGTCTTGTTAAGATGACTTGACCACTCACTAAGAGAAAATAAATGTATGTTGCTTCCTAAGAAGATAAGAGGGTTAAACGATTAATGAGTTTGACTTTCCAAAGAGATAAGGTGTGCGTCTCGAGGGAATGTTCAATCACCACTGATGGTGAGCCTACGTGTTGAGTTTGGGTTGGCTACAAGGCGTGGCAAGTCGATAAGGAGACACGTGTAAAGCATTAAAGTGACCTTTAGATGTGGGAGGTCACTATAAAAAGAGCCAAAGGCAAAAAAGGAGAAGGGAGTTTTATTCAAAAGACTTAGACTTTCTTATGAAAGTGACAAGGAAAAGTTTGGAGTGCTGAACGATAGATGAGAAACCACTACGCGAGCAAAGGAATCCAACGGTAAAAAATTAAAGGAAAAGCTTGAGGCTAAGTATATTGTGAGTGATAAACCAATATTCAACGTGATTGCTAAACTTTTATTTATTGTCGATTCTTTTTTATGTTTGTTATGAGTTATGAATGAATGTGTGAATAGTTCATCCTAAACAAATGAGTATCTTTGTAACAATGTTTGTTTTTTTTCTAGTATCTCTCATAAGTAGAATATCCGTGAATCTTCCATCAATGGAAGAAATACTTTATGAATGACTTCCGTAACTAGTTAATGATGCGTTCATAAACTTGATACGTGGAAAGGTATTCAATTGATGAAAGTGTTCTTTCATTAATTGTTACTGCATAATATTTTTACCACTAAAATATTATGTAAGTAAAGTAGATTGTGAAGCTAACCATTCTGTTTACTTTTTGTATTAATTGTCTGATGAGAGAAGAAGCGATCTATCGGTAGACGCTGATTGGTGGAAAGTGAGTCCCAAAGGGAGAAAGATGGAATATAACAAGGCATTGGTGTAAATCTTAGGCAACTTTCGTGATACTGGTTAAGTGAGAACCCCAGGCCAGCAATGGGGGATTCCAAGGTCTTCGAATGGGCTTGTCGCAAAATGATTCCAACATATGGTATTATAGTGGTCGTTGTGGAAACGATATTGATGAGATGACGTTGATGGAGTGTAACTCCTAGGTCTAAGAATGTGAATGTGACGAGACGTTGTTAGATATTCCAAGTAACTCATTGTGATACTGGCAAGAGCGAATCTCAGGTTAGGTAAGGGAGATTCTTAGGTCTCCAAATAACCCTACGTTAATAATTATGGCACAATTGGTAGCTTGTTGAATAGTTATTTGAGTTGTGATGGTTACATAATTTGTATTAACAGTTCGTTGCATCGAACTTTATGTGTTATGACTTACTGTTTATTTTTTCGTGGATTTCTTGTGACTATTTCCCAAAAGGTTTTCTCAAATCCATTACTCACTAAATCTGTTTGACTTACATTTAAATTTCCCTTTCTAGGCTGCCAAGCATTGAAGCCAAGTGAAGAATGGATCTCAGGCATTATAGCCTAGTTAAGGAGAGAAGGCAGAGTTACTCTGTAGTCTTATACAACATGGCAGTCGTGTCACCTTATCTCATATCTAAGGAGTTGTTTGGTAAGTGCATGGCTTCTTTGCACAAATGACTTAACTCAGCAGTAAGGTGAGAGCAATAGTACCCAGGTAGGTAAGGCCAAGCCAAGGAAGCCAGAGAGCCAGCAAGCTGAGACAAGGAAGGAATAACCCTAAATGTGGTCCGCTAAGAGAGGCAGTTAGGTGATCGAGGTGAAGGACTAAGTTGTGCCTTTACACCTCGAGGTACCTACTACAACGAGTAGTGTTTAATGGTGCAGAGAGAAAAAGGTTATTGGGGACTGCCCTCGAGTTAGGATGTTGATGACTCGAGGGGAAAGGGATCTTGGATTCCTAAAGACCTTGACGCAAAGATCTGCACCTTGGAAGTGAGAGAGAATTAGGCACATTGCTACACAATGAGGTGAGCAACTCAGAAGTAATGTTGAAGAAGCTGAGCTAGGCAAAGGGGAGCCTGAAGATTATGTTTAAATCTTATTGCAAGGAAAAGTCTAAGTTTTGTTTGATCCTTGTAAAAGTGTTAAGTTAATAAAGAAAAGTTATGTACTTATTCTGCTGCATTATCTCGTGTCTGTCGTGTAAGTAGTTGAAAGGTATTGTTAAGCTAAGTATTAATGTCCTGACGATAAGGCTAAGTTAATGAAATTTACATTGAAGTTTTTCACTGTTTTGTTAAGGAAGCTTGGAGTTTTGATTGAAAAAGAGAAGTTATACCTCTTACTAGGCATTCAACATTTACTATGTGTTATGGTAAGCGTTGAGGGTCTAGGTGATACCTCCACTGGGTTGCGGTAAGCGACTTTTGGGTGGGACGTGACAATCGTCAATCTGGACTTGAATTGACAAAGGCATATTCCAGCATTCTGAATGGGACTCTTCTATCTCGGGTCAACTAAAAATCTACCCTACATATTCATATTGCATCTTAAATATTAATAGAAATGGAAATTTTAGAAAACTTGAAATGTCGATTTGGATTGTTACCTCAATCACTTCATAAATTTTGTCTTTTATCTCTTTCAGCACAGTAGGTCAATTGGAGTGTGTAATGGGAACGTGAAACCCATTTTTCACCTATTGGTAGACCCAATTCGTTACACAACCACCATTCTTCAACCTTCACTGCTGACAAGAGTTATTTGCTTCATTTATGTAGGACCACATTTTCTCTTTTGTTTACTGTTTTCCCCTCCTTCATCAGGTGACACAATTGTTGTACACTGGGGAAGACATATGTTCTCGATAACAACGATCTATCACTTTGTCTGTCTTCCCTTGAATTGAGTGACCCAAGTCCAATTGGATCTAATCTAGAAAAAAACTCCGAATAGAATTCAACAGTCTTCTCACATATTTGTGCTTTTGCAATACATTCTTCAGGTCGAGTTTTATTACGAACATAACTTTTCAACACTTTCATATATCGATCAAATAGGTACATCCACCACAAATATACAAATCGAAAAAGCTCTACTTCTCTCACAAGGTGAACGCCAAGATTAATCATAATTGTGAAAAACGAGGATGGAAAATACTTCTCAAAATTACATAAAGTCATAACTATATCTTCTTACAATGTATCAAGCTCTGATACCGATAAAATTTTAGCACAAATCACATTGAAGAAAAAATACAGTCTACTGATAGTGTATCTCACATTCTTTAGTAAGATTGAGCGGAGCGCAATTAAAAGCAGTTGCTACATTAAAATGTTACAGTCATGCGATTTAAGGCTAGTAAGTTTTAGGTCATCCAAAGAGAAAAAACTTCTAATATTTGATGAATATCCTTTTGAAACTTTTATTTCAAACAAAGTCTTATAAAATCAATACTTCTCTTATCTTGACAATGTATAGCATGTTGTAGGTATGTAAGTTCTATTACAAGTAAACATTGGTGTCAATTCTGGTATAATATTCATTTTAACTAGATCAAGCCTAGTATTCATCCCATCTTTACTTTTTCGTGGTATATCAAGCAATGTTCCTACTATATTCATGCACATACTCTTTTCAATATACATTACATCTAGACAATGTTGTACATGCAAAATTTTCCAATATGATAGTTCAAAAAAGTTCGATATTCTTTTCCAATGGTCATTGCCACACTTCTTCCTACATGAAAATATCATGTCTTTAAGTTTTAAGTAGATGGCCTCTCCCGATAAGGATTATGGAGGATTTTCATGCTTTTGATTACCATCAAATCTTTTTTTTTTTTTTTTTTTTGTATTTTGTATGGATGATGTCTTGGCATATATTTCCTGTGTCACATGTATAAATTTTTTTCCATGTTGTAGTTTTATTAAAGTAGTCTCCTCTCCACATGTTGGACAAGTCTTATATCCTTTGACACTACAATTGCATAAATTATCGTATGTAGAAAAATCATTGATAGCCCATAATAAGATAGCCCACAAAGTGAAATATTCTTCTTTGCATGCATAAAAACACTGAACCCCATCTTCCCACAAAATTTTTAGGCTGTTAATTAAAGGTGCTAAGTGGGTATTGATATCGTATCCTGGTTGCTTTGGACCTGATATTAACATTGTCAACACCAAGTACTTCCTTCTCATGCACAACCATGGTAGATGAGTGGGACTTAAGAGATAAGATGTAGTGAGAGGAGTGCAACCAGCCAAGGTTATGAAAAAACTTACTGATCATGGTTATATTAGATGGACAGAAATATATCTATAGTGAGAGGAGTGCAACTACGTGACTTTAGTGGAATGACTCGTTAGTTAACAAATGTTGATTAGCTCAGTTTAAAAGGATTTAGTCAGTTAATCTCAAATCATTGGAGCCCATGATCTATAGGTCCATTAGGTTCCCCTACTAGCTCATATGGAATTAACTTAGAACAATATGTTGGAATAACTCGAATTGTTCGACTTAGGTAAAGAGAGAGAAACCGACAAGTATATGTGATATAATCGTCGATTATAGCTTTGAAAAAGAGATTTATATTTAAACATGATTTAAATATTAAAAATATGAATACCTATTCATATTTGGAAGCTCGAAATTGATGGAAATGGTCAAAGTTATAAAAAGTCAAAATGTTGACTTTTGACATTGAAAAGTCCAATTTTGATAGGTTTTATATTCAAATATGATTTGAATTTCAGAAAAAGGAATGTGAATTCATGCTCAGGAGATCGAAATTAGTCAAGATGAAAAAATTTATAAAAAGTAAAAATGTTGACTTTTAACTTGAAAAAAGCAAACTTTGACTTTGATTTTAAAGTTGAAATGACCATATTGCCCTTGGACTAAGTTAGTGAAAAATCCAACATTTTATTGGATAATCTCACTAAAACTTAGTGGGATAGGTAGCTACATGAGATGTAAACACCTTGCCCACTAAGTTCCACTAATAGTTTGTGGAATAATAGGTGTTGAGATTTAATAAAATAATTACATGCAATTTTGCATGTAATTAGTTGAGTATTATCAAACACCGATAATACAAATGGGTACGAATCATTTAAAGGGTATTTTTCAAAAAATTCTCAACCTTATTTTTCCACCTCAAAATTTCATTTCTCTCTCACATTCCTTCACCTAATCGGGTCTTACAACCCAGTTATAAGTTCATAGAATTTTTTTATCAACACTAGTGGTCGTCTCTGGTTTGAGTTCGTGAGGAGATATCGAGGATTTTGGAAAGTTTCAAAGATACATTTTCGATTAACCCTATTTCTGTTTAATTATGGTAGTTTATGCATGTTAATCTTTAAATTAGTTTAAATGCAATTAGGGTAGTTTTGTTGCACATATTTCATATTCCATCATTAGTGTCTTAACGCTTGAATAAAAAAAAAAGAGATTAGTGAATTTCAGAGGATATCACGCAAGAGCTACGCAAGAAAAGCCCGTCTGGCAAAAACAAATGCTAGACGAGAAGCTTCATCATTATGCAAGGATGGTTCACTAAAAGACAAAAATGGTAGTTGAAGATGATGTGACTTGACAATAGCGACTTGCAATGCTGAATGATAAAAAAGTATAGAAGTTTCCTGCCGAAAGTTGCTGATATATATTACATGTTGTTCATATTGTACAATGGTCAAAGCCCTACATTCTTTAATATATATTACATATTCATATCTCTTCAATCCATTCATATCTTTACTGTTCATCTATCAATGTATTATTTGTAGTTTAGTCTTGTGATAAGTTCTTGATAACGTGCTTTACTTATAACTCTTATCGCGTTAGTTGAGCTATTTTTATCACCTGTCCAATGTTTATCACCAACTACCCGAGAGGGCAAGTAGCAAGGATATGACTAACGCGCGTCAAGAGGAGCTTGGAGAAAAACTCCACCTTTGGCGAGATAACTTTCATCATTTGTATCCTGAAAGGAGGACAAGTGTGGGCAATAGGTGCCGAGAGGTTATTACCCTTAATTACGAAGCTCTATACGTTGTATAAGTGAATCTTTCTAGATATATCTCACCTAACTAGGTTGAGTCATTTGTACCTCGAAAGAAGGACAAGTGTGGCATATAAAGACTCTAAGAGGAGCTCGCCTTAATCATAGACTAGTTATGAGAGCCATATAACATCAAGACTTTCATGGTTTAATCGCCTAATCATGCATAGATATTCTTTCACCCATTCTTCATATAAGTTAGTTCGCATCTCCATTTTGCATCCATCTAATTCTCCTTTACAAAATCTCTAGGGTACATAATTAGTTTAGTTTCGCTTACATTCATTTATTCATTAATCGTTATTCTTTTATACCACCTAATTGATGAGTAAATCCTAAAACTAACTTTTGATATCAATTCCCTGTGTTCGACTCTGGATCATCCAGATAGACCTATTGTTTCGCTTATACTTGAACAAGCAATAGGAAAACTTGTACACGACAAGGACTTAGCTTTAATATGATGAATAGAGACATTGAGAGCATGTTGCATGCAATGATCATGTCTAAACACATAATGAAGGGATTCATAAGGAGCATTTTGATGCAATGATCTTGAATCATGACACATTATGAAGAATAAGAAATAGTTTACCACACAAGTCAAGTCTCAATAAACACATCGGGTCCAGCTAAAAATGGTTACACTTGCATATTACAGATTTTAGAAAACCTCATCCTCCTGCAAGAATTTGTTACTCTATTCTAACATTCGTATTGATCATCGCACTTAATTTTTTATCAAATGATTTAAAAAATAAAAATCCCAAGACCTATGTTAAAAAAGAGCAAAAGAACTACTTGTTACCAACTAGCATGATCCAGCTTGCTCTTATTAAATCAATCTCAAAATTTTACCTTCTTAGTTATCGATTTTATTTCTTTTTCAAATTTCTAGATCTAATCAAATCACATCATTATAAATGTGGAAGCTTGTAAGTCTAAATGTATTGTGTATTAACGATAAATGTTGTTAATGAATTGATATGATTGCCACTAGATAGGTAGCACTATTGGTTTCTATTTGGTTTTTTATGTAGATGTTATATTTCTTTAGTAACCATAGAATCTGTTTTCTCTATGTTGTTTTTTTTTCAGATTGTGTGAAACATGACTTCGGCATGAATGAGAAAATAGAGAAGAATTTTACAGAGTTATTGTCTGGGGAACTGAAAGTGAGAGAAACTGAAGTTTTGGAGAATCATCGGCGTGCCAAAATATCTCTACTAGAAGCAAAGAAGATGACATCTCAATATCACAAAGAAGCAACAAGTGCAACATGGAAAACATGTGAAGCAGCAAGGGAAAGAGCTGAAGCTACATTAGCTTCACAAAAGAGGCTAAAAGCATTATGAAAAACTAGGGCTTGCCAAAGAGGATATAGAGACAACATTGTTACATCAAGCATTTGTGAATATTGACACCGAGTCTAAAACTCCGTTGTCAAGTTCTTCAACTGAAAATAAAAAAGATGAAACAAAAGTAGAAGCATATAAATACATTTTGGTCAACCTTCTTCTTCCTCTTGAGCCCTTTAATGGGTCCCATTCGAAACTCAAAAAAGAAGCAAACGGATGGCAAAAAAAACTAACTTCAGGAAAAGATGCCAGTGAGCGACGAACGAAAAAAAACATAACCTGAGGACTGATTGACGACAGGTGAGGAGTGTCGATGAAGGATGGCGGGCTAGGACTATCGGTGATAGACGAAATTTGGAGATGGTCAACGGCGTTTGGAGAGGTTGAGGGTGGATGTTAGAATCGTGAAGGGTTTGCGTGAAGGGTGGTCGACGGCGTATGATTTGGAATTTTGAAGGGTTTGCATGATTTGTTTTAATAAATTATTTAATGTTTTTACCTTTTATGACAACAAATAACTGTCACAGAAAAGTGGAATCCAAAAACATCGTTCTTTTCCGTCAAAAACACGAATTTTGACATTTTATGACTTTTTTTCTTCTCTTTTTCCAATTTGGGTTGTAGTGAGGTGACATATGTCTTATTAGTATGTTAGCATGAACCAAATTAGTATTCCATGTAATTTATATTTCACAAAGTTTATGCACGATTTATGTCATGAATTGTTATTTTTTGCAATTAATTTTCATGAAATATTATTATCACTTTTTAATGAAGTTTGGCTAGTACAACATTATTTTTTCATATTACTAAGCTTGTTGATAGCATGAAAATATGCAAATTTATTATTTAGAAAGCTTGTATAATTTGCAAGATATTTGAGATATTGTATATGCTACAAAGTATGTGATATTTTATAGGGCATGAGGACTTATACCCCAAGTTGTCCCTAATAAGTGGTATAAGACTTGTGTCCCTAGTTTATCTATGTTGGTATAGTTCTCAGGTGTCGAACAAAGGTGTAGTGGAATGTTGTAAGCAGTCATGGTTTGATCTATGGTTGAACTTTATTGAATAGGCAATATATTATGATGAAATTGTCTTAGGTAAGAGTTCAATGGATAGTTGCAGAAGGGATTCATGAATTTTATATAGGAAACACTATATAAGAAACACATTAAAAAATGTTTTAAAAAATATTCATAGCTTCATAGATTAATTAATTTAATACGTATTGCAATTGTCCACTACAAGTTTTCATGTTTTGAAATTGATCCATAATAAGTTAACTTATCCAATAAATCTTTCTCAATATAAGCTATAAGACAATCAGTCATCCATTAATCTTCCATTCGATTATGCAGTTGAGCCTTCACAATATTCATAGCATAAAATGTTCTCTCTACAGTAGTTGTTGCAACAAGACGTAAAATCAAAATGCCAAGGTAAGTAACCGATAAACTAATAGTAAACCTTATCTTCTTTCGCAATGACCATTTTTACTGTAATATCACCTATTTTTTTTTCGTTCAACAAACACTAAACATATATTAATAATGTAATTTTGAAGTTAATCGACCTCAAGGATAAAGAGTCCAATAGTTACGTTGAAGAGTCCACTACAAGAAATCTGGCCTTTAATGTCGGTTTAAAACCGACATTAAAGGCCTTTAATGTCACTTGACGACCGACATCTTTGCGAGCGTTATTAAAGGGCTTTAATGTCGGTTGGGCTTTAATGTCGGTTTATAATCGACATTAAAGATGTCTTTAATGTCGGTTATAAACCGACATTAAAGGCCTTCAATGTCGGTTATAAACCGACATCTTTGAAGGTATTATTGAAGGCCTTTAATGTCGGTTCATCTTTAATGTCGGTGGATAACCGACATTAAATATGTCTTTAATGTCGCTTATGATACATCTTTAATGTCGTTTTTCCACCGACATTAAAGATGTCTTTAATTTTTTTTAACCGACATTAAAGCTGCCTTTAATGTCATTTTGAAACCAACATTAACGATGTCTTTAATGTCGTTTTTTCAAATTTATTTTTATTAAATCCTTTCATTATTGTCCATTTTGTATGACACCAAATAGTTAAAAATGAAATCTTTTACTTGTACATATACATAATGAAATCTTAATAATGTGTACATTTATATACAATTTGGCTCCAAACACAAAGAAATTATGAAGCTTAATTATTACACTGCAACTAATAGTAAACTAGAACGCTTCACAAATGACCAACTTCAAGATCTTGTCACAAAGATGAGGGTCTAGCTAATTGTACTCACTTGCAACCATTTCTTCTATTGCAGTCATTTGTTTAGTGATAGCTCCCTGTAAAAGACATCAAGATGGTTCAATTAAATAACAATGTTATGACCTAGTTGCTAGTAGAAGTATTCACATTTGATTACTAATTAATAAAGTAAAGGGTTGGTTACCAAACATAACTTTTATTGCGCAATGCGGAAGGGTCTTTAAACAACAAAGAGCAAATTTTATGGGGAAAAGGAAAGAAACCAACAAAGAGCAAATTTTATGACCTTCAAACAAAACCAAAAATTATTAGAACATAGGAAAATCAATTAGATAACCTTGAGAGTAGTTTCTTCTTTCCACATCTCAATTCCCTTAAAGAAAGACATGGAGGAAGTCGTTGTGAATCAAACAACCAAAAAAAGACCCCATATAACTATGCATAAGTCTGGAGCTAGGAAAAGAAAAAAGAAAGAAAAACACCAATAGTGATTCCAAGCATGAACATGGGTTGAAACAACAATGCTATATCATGATCTATAATTTGCACATCCTTCGTCGGATGAGCCACCCTTAAATTGTACCAAACCGATGATGTAGAAGCTCCCATTATCATACGTACAACAAAACAAACACATCCCATTAATTATAAAATTTTTCTTCAATTCAAAGAAAAATTATTTGAGGGATTTTAGATTTTAAAGAGCAAGCAATACATTTCAAAAATACAATCCATTAGACAAAAGTCTTTCAAGAGAATACAAATTGCATTGTTGAACCAAGAGAAACAAAGTTCGAAAAGAGTATAAAGATCTATATACACCAAAAACTATTTCCTTGAGTTTTAAAGAGTGGTTGCATGCATTAATCTCTATTAGCTTGAATTAATCAGCTTGTGTATGAGACAAGAAATGGCATGTATATGGTGATGGAAAGGACAAGCCCAATAAAGTAGAGAAACATACAACATAAAGTGAGGTGTAGTAAAGCACAGTAAACCACAAACAAAGATTCAAGAGAGGCACATATGATTGCATGGAATAACAAGGAACAAGGAAGAAGCTATTTTTTCATTTATGATGTTACCTGAAGGACGTATCTGTTCCATGTACAATTGGGTCCAGTCTTTCCATAAGGGCATTGAAGCACATATGATTCCATGGAATAACAAACTCTTGTATTGTTAACCAGAATGCTTCCAAGTTCTTTAGAAAGATTAAGAAACTCTTCCAACAATGCATAAGTCTGGAATTTCTGGATGAATCTTTCGAGTCCTTGATATCATAACTCTGATTTTGATCCTTGTTGTCGAATTCCATTCCCTGAAATATCATCCTTGAGGACCGATACTTACTCCCGAAAGTTGTGCCAAATCCCCATCTAAGTCCTAATCCAACGCCACACCCACCACCTACAGAAAAGGATTACAAAATAAATAAGCAAAGCTCAATGAGATGAATGTCTTTAAGGAAAATAGTTGGTATGAGTGTTCTAGTTGGTTACCCACGCCAAGGCCCAAGAAGTTCAAAGGCATTCCTGTAAAAGAAACATCTTTATTCAGGTGAGGCATGTAATGGCAGATAAAACTATATCTTCCATGTTAAAGAATAATGTGTCTGGAAAATTTAAAGGGAGACAATGGAATGCACAACTGGATCTAAGAAGTCAAATGCAGAACCATAACTTCCATGGCTACTCTACAGAAATTAAAACCCAGTTCTAATGCAGAAGAAATCTTAACCGATCATTGGAAACGTAGTCTTCTATATAGCAATGTGGGAACTAGATAGTATTATGTAAATTTTCTTTTATATCCATGAGTGTCTAAACCAGCTTAAACAAAATATTGAAACAAGAGTTGCAACAGAAGCACAGAACTTGTTTCTATCCCGTCAAGATTCTTGCCTAGGTATCCAAGGCAGCTTACACGCTTTCAATTAATCTGCGGAAGTGTTCGAATCCTTCCAACTTCTGATGTTAAAAAAACTCATAGGTCATCATGGGGTTGGCTTAGTTGTCAATAAGAACCCTGCGTTAAACTCAAAAACTATTAATCCTTCAATAGCCAAGACAAGATACTCTACAACTACTGATGTACAAGCTCTCATTGAACAAGACAAAAACCCAACAGGTATATATACTTCTTTTAGTGCAAATTTAACGATAGATTTCACACACATTGATACAAACATAAATCAATGGTGTCGATATATCAGCAGTAACAAATTCATAAGCATGAGTTTACAAGTACAGTATAGTTATAACTTGTAGCCTTACATTTCATTGTTCTGCCCCTACCAATCACAAAGCAACTCCACCATCTTCACCACTTTTACCAAAATAAAAGGCTCAATTTTAATCCAAGTAAATAACTTGTTAACTTGGTATATCTCGGACCAGCCAGTCATTACATTGCCAAGCACCAACTATAGCTTAACAAGAACATGACAAATCATTTTCAAAAGACAAACTAATCATCAAACCCAAACCCCCTTTCTGATATGTGTTGCTTACATAAATCTTTCCCAATTCACAGCCTATATTTCTTCTAGTGTTCACAGCCTAAATAGATGAATAGAAAGTATACTGAAATAGAACGAACCTCCTATGTATCTCTTTGATACTTCCATGATCTCTTTAAGCAATTAAACCATAGTGAGCTCAAAGTCAAGTAACAAAAACAATGAGTGTCATTAGATTCACGTTGTAGATACCTTTTTCTCTCGAAGACATCCCCAAGCCCCAGCAATCAAGCCATTGAGTTTGCTTCCAGCTATTTTATAAAGCCCCTGGACCACTCACTTACTATAAAACCAAAATCGAAAAAGGAAAAGTCATTTTTATGAGTTCCACCACAACAAAAGGAAGAGAGGGAGAATCTCTTTTTTTTTTTCAGTAGAATGACTTTTCTCTAATGAAAAAGATGAGTACGAAATTGTATTAGCTTAAGTCTGTGACAAGTCTTCAAACTCTCCATGAAGATTTCTACTCATGAAACATGACAAGAAAACATATTTTATAGCTCACAGTTTCGTAAATACATCTCAAAATAAAGTTAAACTTTAATGACAACCATGGAGACCCAATAGCTGCCACATTAGTAAATATGAAAATCTAGTGAAGATCTCTCAGATATTTTTTCAAACACCTTAACTACAACAAAAAGATTATACTAAGTTATGAAAAGTACTTTAAAATAAACAATCGTCAAAATAAAACTAGCTCATGAAAATTTCTCATCAAAACTTTAAGATAAGAGAGTTTTTTGCTATAGTAAGAACTAACAAAAATAGCTACAAAACTAAGTTTAAGGTCAAGTCTTTAAACATTACAACAATTAACTCCATCAAATTAACAAAATAAATTAAAGTCACCAAGTAAACCAAACAAATTAAAGACTTCACTTACATAACAACCAACATAGTTATTACTTCATTTACACGGAGAAGTAAAAAGCCTTTAGAAACCTGAAACTTGTTTACATTAGAGAGTTCATCAAGATATGCTAGAAAGGAATCAACCAAAGTAGCCTACAAACCCAAGAAAAGAATCTGAAAATTAACAAACAAGATAAATGACAATATCTAAGAAGCATTCAAAACAAGAAGCACCATACCAAGTCGAAAAGCCTAATGAAAGTATAAGAAATAAGTCATCATCATCCATACCAGATTTATATGCAAACAAAATAACTTTTTGTTTTACGATATTGTATCATTATTAAACCACCTTCTTCTTAGTATTATTATTATGTGAGCTAGAGTTAATAACCTAAAATTAAAGACATGACTTAAACGTCTATATTGTGTTGAAATCTATAAGTTTATGGGGCAAATATACATACATTATATAATAATAATAATCATTTAATTAATCTAGAGAAGAACATGACCAAATCTGATAATCCATTTACCAAAACCCAAATGATTAAGATTCATATTAGCTAAGCTAAAGCCCAAAAGAGAATAATATATACATATATACAACAAAACTGAGAAGTTTCCAAGGTACCAAAAAGAACATTTTTTAATAAAATATATAAAAGCACAGAAAAAGATAGTGAGAATTATTATATGAAATCAAGATCTAAGATATTAGCTGTAATTTGTTTGTTCTCTCTCTACTGGGAACAAGAAACAACAAACCACATTTCGCAAACACACTCATTATTTAACTCTACAATTTTGTGTGTTCTAAAATGGGAATCTACAAAAAGCTTCCACTTGTACTTTAATAATTATTATACATTTTGTACTTTGTGAAATTAGCTCCCCACTCTTAAATCTCACTCCCACTACCTTTTCTCTTGATGTGTGTGTGTGTATATATATAAAAATATAGTGAAGTTGAAAGGCACAGTCAAAAAATTGTCTCCAAATACGAAATTGAATGGCTATCATCAGAATCTTAAAATATGGATCTCCATGAAATTAGCCCAACAGTGAGCCTACAGTCCAATCCACACACACACATATGTGTGTCAAAATTTTACTTTTAGTCCTTTTTCAATTAATGTAAATCATCTTCTTCATGGAAAATTGTTTCTGGCTAATTTGAAATGATTAAAGAGAATCAAGAGTTATACACACTAGAAACACACCTCCTAAACAAAAGGATAACAACCCAGTACTCTTAAACAACCACTTGACAACTTCTCGACTCCATGAAATAAAGCAAAAGAAGAACTTACTACTATATGATCAAAATACACTATGCTACCCCTGTCGTTGATTAAGCCTTGCTGCGGCTGCCACCGACGCTGGAGTTCCATCAGGAAGCATCACAGACTGAAAAGAAAATATATATATATATATATTAATGAACATTTTATCAAAAAAAAAACAACAATTCATCATCCAAAAGAATGTAACTGATACTAGAAATAAATTCGAAAATACTTTAAAGATCTATTACAGATACCTATTGAACCTTTCGGATGACAGCTAATCGGCGCTCTTGCAACATATCTAGCCACAAGCAGACTAGATTTGAGCCTGTGAGACAGATGCGAACGTGCAACGATGGTGGTGAGGGCTGGACACGAACGTGGTCGAAGAAAAGGACTACAGATCGTGGTGGCAAGCACAAAAACGATCGAAGAAAGGGAAGAGTGACAATAGTGGAGGCGGACACGGGATGGGCACGAGGGACGACTGTGGTGGTGGCGGTGGCGACTGTTCGGAGAAGAAAGGGAACACTATGAGATGAGAATGAGAAGAGAAGAAGAAATTGGAAGGAAGAAATTGTGTGGGTGATTTAGAAAGAGTAAAGTAAGAGAGAGAAATAGTTAATTTTTATTACAAATAAAAAAAATAAAAATAAAATTAAAAAGGATTTTTAATGTTGCTTTTCAAAAGGAGGATAAAGCTCCCTCTTTAATGTCGGTTTAAAACCGACATTAAAGCTGCCTCTTTAATGTCGATTTAAAACCGACATTAAACATCCGCTTTTTAAAAAGCGACATTAAAGCTCATTTTTCATTTTTTCCAACCGACATTAAAGGCTAGATTTCTTCTAGTGGTCTCTTGGATAAAACTGAGCAAGTCGACTAAATTTTCATCTATAAATAGCAGCAAATGAATTAATCAAATTCAAACAGATCACACAAAGAAGTAATTCAGTACTTGTTTCAGTAAAATGGTTACCCAACTCATGAAGTTGCATGTCAATGATAACATAGAAGACTTTAACACGATAATGATGCAAATTTTTAATTGGTTGAGATTTTTGGCTTTGTCCTCCTCAAACTAAAAACATCACATCTATTTTAAGAACTTCAATGTCATGACTATTGTAGAAACTATAAATCCTTTCCAATAATGAATCCTAATCGGACTCCCTTGTTGATTGCAACCTTCCTTTGCAAAAGTTGACAAATAATTGAATTCACAATATCTTGATCTTTTCTTTTCAATGCTTGAGACAAGTCATTTGTGATTTTCAAGATATTTTTCATGAGATGTATATTTAAAACAAAGTCAAATGACAAGATTAAATTGATCATTAGAATCTTTCTTCATATTTTTGTTGTGAATTCGATTGATTCACTGTGAACAATTGTCTCAAGCACATCTTCAACATTGTAAGTAAATACATTTAAAGTGTTGTAATGAGATCCTCATCGGGTATCTCCTGTTTTTTTAATCATTGTCTCTTGATTTTATCGACTATTTGACATTTCACCATTATTTAAAGATTCGAAAATTTTCATGTTATGTTTCTCTCGTATAATATCTCGATGTTTCATTGATGCTCCAATAACATTTACTATATTTGTAGCAAAAGAGAAGGCAAGAAATTTTCACATGATTTTTTTTTTTTTTGCAGCATTTAATGGGAAGCTAATTAAAGTTGGTAAGAAAATAATGAATATAAAAAGCATATTCATTTTCTTTCAAAAGAAGTGCTTTCAAGTCATTGAACTCATTTTGCATATTACTTGCTCCATCATATCATTGTCCTCGAAAATTAGCAATACTTGACCCATGTTAAGGAAAAAAAACCATCAATAGCTTCCTTAAGTCATTAGACACTCGTATTATTGACATGGAAGATTCCAACAAATCGTTCAATCACATAACATTTATCCACATTTCGTAATACAACTAATAGTTGCTCCTATGAAGATATATCTTTTGATTCGTCTATTAAGATAGATAAAATTATTTGTCACTCATATCTCTTATAACTATATAAAATATTTCTATTGCAAAAGCAATTCACTATATCTTTTTTAATATCAGGTGCAATTAATTTCAAATTATTTTGAGCATCTTTCAAAGTGACAACTTTAATATATTTGTTATGGTTGCATAATCATTGAAATAGTTCAAGAAAGCTACCTTGATTCTTTCAAATCATTAATCTCATCATGTCCACAGAATGCAAGACCTTGTCGTAATAAAAATTGAGTTCAATCAATTGATGCGCCAAATCGAGTTTGATACTTCAGCTCATAGTTGGCCAGACATCCTATTTAAAAAAGTTTCAATATGTTGCATTTGTTTTAAGAGAGCCTTAATACATTTACCTCAAGCTTTATTATTAGGCATTATTATAACCACCAACATGAGTTTCCAATCTCCCTTTTTTCTTCCAATCAGAAAATTGTTCACTAACAAAACATTTCGCTTCTAATTCTTCACTTACTTCTAGTTTGAACTGAAGAGATAAAAAGCCATTTACATCGGAAGAAATATAGAGACCTAATTTTAATTGGAACCTTAAAAATACCAATACATTGGCAAAATTACAAAACTAATTTCTCTGGCTAAATATGCTTTGAAAAAAAATACAGAGAAGAAGAACTTACTCTTGTTGACGATTCTGAATCTACCAAACACTAACTTGGGACACCACCACTTGGAAACCTTCCTATTCTCTTATTGAGATGGTTTGTGGAAACCAAATTGAGTTAAGGGAATTTCTTTACAGAAAAAAAATTTCAGAGAGAACGGGAGAAAGTCGCAGAATCACCTTCTGTTTTGTTATGCAAAAATTCCCTCTTCTTCAGACGAAAGAAGTGGGAAGTTGAGAGAATAAATGGGAACGTGGGAAAACCACTCACGTTCCCTATTAATTTAATAAATAATAATTAAATTAATATATATTAAAATAATTAATTAATTAAATTAAATAATTGATTAATTTAATAATTGATTAATTTAATAATTGATTAAATCATATTTAATTAATATTTCATTTAAATCATATTTAAATGAATATCTCTCGCATAACCTATAGTTTTAATTTAATTAATTTAATTTAATTTAATCAAATTAAACTAAACTATTAATTAATTCTCCAATTAATTAATTTTTAAATTAAATATCTTATATTTAATTTAATCTAAAATTTGAATCATATTCAGATATAAATTTCTCTCATAACCTATAGTTTGAATATGTATCACATATACATTAAATTTTAACCTATAGTTTTAATATGAATCTAATTCACATTAAACTAATATTTGAACTTATTCAAATATTTTATTATCTCGTAATTTAATTTTGAATCATATTTAAAATTAAATTAATGTAATGTATCAATATACATTATATTAATTTCCAAAGTAAATTTGAACATTTCAAATTACAACCAATATAAATAAATCTCATTACTCTTTATGAGTTAAGAAGGGAACCTAATGAACCTACAGATCAGTAGCTACAACGATATGAGATTAATTAACTAAACTCATTAACCACATTAATCAATATTCATTAACTGTGTGTACACTCCACTAAAGACTCACAGCTGAACTCTTCTCACTGTAAATATATTTTTGTATCCACGGATATAGACTAATACCAGTAAGTTAGTCCTTCACAAGTGTTCGTAACACCAACTGGGTCAAATTACCCCTTTACCCCTAGGTTACTTCTAGTCCTTAAATATCAGTGTTCCTCTAATGAACAACCTGTTTATGGTCCAACCATTAAACAGAAACCCCTCTCGTGCCATTGAGAGGGTAGGGCCCTTTGTTCAAGTCCCAGAGACATCATTTAAGGGAACACTTATCTACTTATCCTAAAGGTGGGAAGGAATGAATTCCATCTTGTGTGATTATGTTTCCAACTCCCCACTCAGTCTTGTTCCCAAAATGATAAGCATATTGAGTCGGCAATTTGGTCACTCTCACCCGTACAAATCAAAGGACAATCCCTTGCAAACAGGAGTTCATAATACACTCAGGATTAAGACTAAGTCACCTAGGTCATCCTAATGAAATAAAAATCCAACTAGTTAACGGAGTTACATCTAGTGATTACTATTTCATGGTCCAGTCTTATGCAAACTCATTGCATAGGATACCCTCACTCGCATGTCGCATACATGAACGCATTGGATCGATGTGTTTGTATCAAATACAAACTGAGTCGTATTCATAGTGTTAACAGGATAAGGTTGTAACGCTCCAAAAATTAAGATAATTTTGGAGTTAATTATCTTAATTATGTTTAATTAAGATAACTTATTGGGCGTTATTTTGAATTCATTTAATGAGAATTATTTGATTTATGTGGGAATTGAAATTAATTAAATATTTCTTGGATGAATATTTAATTAATTAAAGGTTTTGGCATGTGGTGTTTGTTGAGTTTTTGATTAAATGGTAAGTTAAGAGAATTAAGTAAAGTTGTGGATTTTTAGTGTTGTTGAAGTTGAATTTAATTAAATAATTATGGATGTTATTTAATTAAATTGTGGGGTGGAAAGTTTGTTGGAGATTTAATAATTATATGTATATGTGGAAATATATATATAATTATTATGTTAAAGGAAAAGATAATTATATTTGTTGAAATATAATTATTTAAGGAAAAGATAATTGTATTTTGGAGAAAGGATATTTAGTAAGGGAGAAAAAGTAAAATAATTATATTTTGGGAAAATATAATTATTTGTAAGAAGATAATTAATTATTTTGGAGAAAGATAAATAATAATTAATTATTGTGGAAGATAATTAATTATTTTTGGAGAAAGATAAATAATAATTAATTATTGTGGAAGATAATTAATTATTTTGGAGAAAGATAAATAATAATTAATTATTGTGGAAGATAATTAATTATTTTGGGGAAAGATAAATAATAATTAATTATTATAGAAGACAATTAATTATTTTGGAGAAAGATAAATAATAATTAATTATTGTGGAAGATAATTAATTATTCTGCAAAAAGATAAATATTGATTCTTGAGTGAAGTTGTTATGGTTGGGTTAAGATAATTCATGTTGGAAGTTATAAGTAATTTATTGAAAAAGATTTGATTTATTAAAATAATTGAGGATTTAAGTTAATTTGAGATTTTGGAGGGAAAAGTTGGTTTTGGTAGAATTGGATTTAATTGAGTATATATATATATAGATATATATATTTAATTAATAATTTGGAAAAGTGAAGTTAATTATATGATGGAATATATTTAATATATATTTGGAAAAGAAGATAATCCATGAGGAGAGAGATGGTTGATTTGATTGGACGAAAAATATATATATTTATTTAAAAGAGAAAATGATGGTTTAAATAAATATATATGTTTATTGTAGATTTTGGTGAGAGAAAAATAATAATAATATAAAGAAGTATTATTATTATTATTAATGGTTATAAATGCATGAGATTTTGTGCATTTAAGGCATTTATTGAGGAAAGATAATGGGAGTAAAGATATATGTATATTTTTTGGTATTATATATATATATATATATCCTAAAAGGAAAAGGAAAAGGAAATAATAATAATAAATATTATTGTTATTATTTGGGTCTATAAATAACATTGGAATGCTTAAGTTGGAAATAAAGGAAAAAGAAAAAGGTTTTTTATCTTCTTCTCTAAGATAACCCTCTGCTGTCGTCGCCTCATCAGTTGAAGTTAAGATTGGTCTCTTTGGAAGCTTGAGGATTTAAAGTGATGAATTTTTCCATCAAGGATAAGAGGATTTTTCAACCTCCATCTGAGTAACCTTGGTAAGCTAATGAAATTAAATTAATATTTTATTAATTTAATTTTGGATTTATTTAGGGTTTCTTTAAAGTTTCAATTGGCTAAGTTTTTAATATTTAAATCTTGGATTTTTCCCAATCAAGGTTGAATTGGTTTCAACCCAAATTTTTAGAAAGTTAATTAATTTGGGAGAATTTATGGATGTTAGCCAATTGCTAATTTCATTAATTAAGATACTGAGATTTCATTTTATGATTAGGATCAAGTTAATTGGAGATTTTTTTTACTGTCAGCTAAGGAGTACTCTGTTTGGCTAAAATCTCAAGGTAAGAGATTCTCCTACTAGACTTTCGAACTGAATTTAAGAGACCGCATGTAATTATGTTTATGCATTGATGGTAGCTAAAATGCATAACTTGATGCTATTGATAATGACTGTCATTTTATGGATGATTGATGACGATGACTGATGTTATGTTAATGACCGATAGTATTATGTTGACGACTGTTGATGTTGATGATGATGACTGAGATTATTATGATAATGACTGTTGATGCTTATATTGATGCATGATATATTAATCACATGATTAAGGACGTTAAGATTAATATTCATGCCATGTTATGATGTTATGTTATGTTACATGCTATGGATAGGGTGTTCTGTTAACTTTGTCTATTAGAGTCGTACCTGCATGGGTGTCCTTCGGGATCACCACCTTTTTAGGACTGCGTAGTCCGACGGGACTGCTAGTCTGGCATTGACATAGACATGATTCGAGTGATTCGACGGGATCACTCGCAGCCCGATTGTCTTAGTGTTTCCTTCGGGTACACTAAAGACCAGATTGTCCTAGGTGTTCCTTTGGGTTCACCGAAGACCAGATATGTTCCTACCGGATCACATGTTGCACGTGTTCGGGAATGTGCCAGTTATTGGGTACCACTTTTCAGGACTCTAACGGGAAGTTAACAGAAACCTAGCGGGACTAGTAGTAGGTCACTTACTGAGTATTTGTTTATACTCACTCTTTCTATGTTTAATATTTCAGGCGAAGGTAAAGGTAGAGGAAAGTTGGCGAGCGACAGAGAAGGATCCGTGACATGCCATATGGAGACTCGATTTTGCTTCCGCGTTTATGTATCAGTGTTTTAGTATTCTATTTTTAATGAAAATTTAGTTTCCCTCCGTCTCAAAAAGTGTCTCTTGTTATTGTTTCTTTTTAGTAATGACCTCAGCTTATTATAAAAAGTTGGGTCGTTACAAAGGTACCCAACCTTAACCCTATACTATAGACCATTTAAGCTGATCTTGAACATTGATCCTCGTATGTCTCTACATACTGTTCAAGACTCATCAAAACAGCTTAAGATGTTAGTTTATTGGATTTAGGTTATTAAGACAAAACTAATAATATAATCAATAACACTTATTGAAATTATAACAATAAAACACTTTATTAATAATGGTCAATTGATTATATTTACTATCTACGAGTTTTAGGACATAAAACCTAACATGAACAAGTAGCCACATAAACAAAATGTAGCATCCTTTGAAATGGTATATTCTAACCAATTAAGATATTCTTTGAACCAAGTTGGATTAAATCGTCTTGACTAATTTGCTCTAAATTTCTTGAATGGAAAATATAATTTTGAGGATTACAAGGACCTTTTCATAGATATGATTAACGAACTTGATCTAGAATATTACAATTATATTTAGAAATTTTAGTTCTTAGATTAGGATCTACAAGTAGTTCTCTTAAATGTGAACTTAAAAATTACATTAAAAAAAGAAAAAAAAAAGATTAATTCTTTTTTCATAGAATACCGTTGAGAGAGTGAAAGTTTAGATTGAAACTTTGGTGTATTTTTTTTTTCTTGTTAAGTTACATATAACGGCTAGAAAATAACTTAGGTGTTTTATTTTAGTATTAATCAATATAAGTATCATAATTTATCGCAATCGAAAAGTATGAAAACTAAAAAGATTAAAAAGAATTTGAACTTATTGATGAATGATATGATAGGTATATTCTAACGATGTACGGAAAAAAATTACCTTGTAGCCATTAATTTTGAAGTTAAATAAAATAAATATATACATAAGTAATGTAAATGTGAATTTAAAAATTACATCATAAAAAGAAAAGAAAAAAAAAAGAAAAATACATTTTCATAGAATATTGTTGAGATCGAGAGTGAAACTTTAGATTGAAAATTTGTTGTATTTTTTTTTCTAAATATTTGTTAAATAACAAATAATGACTAGAAAATAAGTTATAGTTTTATTTTGGTATTAAACAATATAAGTATTATGACTTATTGCATAGATCGAAAAGTATGAAAACTAAAAAGATTAAGAATAATTTGAAATTGCTAGTAAACGATAAGGTTTATATACTCTAATGATGTCCGAAAAAAGAATTAACTTGTAGTTTTTAATTCTGAAATAAAATAAAATAAATATATACATAAGTAAAGTAAATGTGATTTTAAAAATAACAATAAAAACAAACAAAAATGACACTTTTTTTATAGAATATTATTGAGAGAGTGAAAGTTTAAAATGAAACTTTACTACCTTTTTTTCAAATATTTTTTTAAGTAACAAATGATGGCTAGAAAATAATTTAGGGTTTTGTTTTAATTAGGTTTTTCTCACTCTTAAAAAGAGTATTTTCCTTTTATGAAATTATATATATATATATATATATGGATTAATAACCAAAATAATGTTGTTTTTAAAACTTATTACCAAAATAGGGTTCTTTTCAAACTTATTACCAAAATAATGTTGTTTAGGTTTTTTTATTTATTTTTTTAATTTTTTTAATAGGGCGAGTTTAACTCGCCCTCATGATTTAAAAAAAAAAAAATTGGACCAAGGGCGAGTAGACTCGCCCTTGTATATTTAAAAAAAAAAATTTTGAGCACTAGGGCGAGTCTTGTCTATTTAAAAAAATGGAAGACTCGCCATTGTATAGTTAAAAAAAAAAGTAGAAAATACGTGATTTGAAAAAGTGGAGATATATAAAAAGAATAATACGTGAGAATGTGAGAATTGATGTATGTTGGAATTAATATTTGGAACATTGTAATGAATAGTTAGATAGCACTTTTATTTTGTCATTCAGCAAGTGGGTTGTGTCTATTATTTAGCTCATCCAATTAAGTCAAAAGTATAAATCATTATTAATTGAATCCTACATTTGTATAGATTCAATAGAAAAATATATATTTGTCGTTCAACATATGAATGAAAACCTTGAAGAATTAGAAATTAATCAAAACTTTGGAAATTTCTAATTTTTTTTGGCTCGTTTTGGATTTCGTATTATAAACTTAGATGATCTGGTATACTCTGCATGCATCTCTTCACCATACAAAAAATCAAAATATATTTTTCTATTAATTGGAGGTCGTAAATTTATAGTAAGTGCTTTTGATTGTAAAATAATTAAATATGAATCAAAATGTTTAATACAATAATTTAACAATTTTCATTCAAAGAAAAAAAAATCAATGTGTTCCACAACCTGGACGTCGACGATTTTTAGTTGGTTGTCGGCGTCGACTCTGAACTCTTTGTTGTTGTATTTCCTCCTGATTCTCTTGTTGTTGTTGCTCATTTGATTGCTCGGGTACCGCTGCATTCTCTTGTTGTTGTTGCTTATCTGATTGCTCGGGTACTGCTGCAGGCACTTCGTAGTACAAATATTCATTATATTCTCCACGACCACGCCCATGACCATGCATGTATGAAGACGATGGATAGCTCCCTAAATCATAGTATTGTTGCCCAAAGTCCATTGATGATTGACCTGCCTTTGAATTGTAATATCCTCTTCCAAAGTCTGATGATTGACCGACTCCTGAATCATAATATGTCGTTCCAAATGTTGACATCATCATTACTGGACTAACATAACTATGCTCGCTTTGTTTCTGTGTCTGTGTCATGGGAGGCGCTTCTTCCTCGTGTTGGTCAACTTCTTCCAATTGATCGGGCTCTTGCACCAGAGGACGTCTCCTCTGAACTAAGAATGGTAGGAACATTAGGTGCACATAACGAGTTGATTTATCTGCGAAAATACTCCCATCCATCAACTGTAAAATATATGTCCGTGCATAACGTGTGATAGTTTCCTCATCGGCATGCACGAATCTTCATGCACGAAGTCTCCATTTGCAAACCTTCGTTCGACTTCTTACATTGGATGACCCACTTTGTCAGTGTAGACTCTACTACTTCATATGGTGCGTGACTCTTAATAGCAAAGCACTTAACCATATGTTGCAACATTTCCTTATTTTCACAAATCATTCCCGTGTACAATTTGGTGTTGTCGGTCACCATTGGAACTATAATTGGATCTTGTTCTTGAATGTCATCTACTGCATTCATGTCTAAATCAGTGAATGTATTGGATGGAACTTCATATTCACAACCATCGAAATCCATCTCTTCAAATTCATCATCAGTTTCTGTTCTAAACTCTGTGTATTCGTTGGTAGCTACCATTTCTTCTTCATGGCACACTGGTGGTGCATCTAACTCCTGGTCAACATAAACATATTCTTCAACATACTTCGGTTCTACATTTAAGTTTATGGCCAAATCTACCATACTCACAGTCACATATAGATGCACCATGTTTGGAAACGGCAGTGCAATTGAAAACATGGTGTTCATTTCTTGTTCGTTTGAAATAGAGAAAGACATAAACCTTACTGTTCCAGATGCAGTTAAATTATGGTGTCTATATATTATCTTTATCTGGCTTGAACTCATATCTACATCAAGTGATAATCCTACCATTTGGAGGAATTGTTCGAACACAATTCTATTATTCGAATTTATGCTAAAATTTCCACATGGAGGTTGATCGTAATCAACCTCATCAACACCGTCAATCATATGGCCATTTGTAAACAACAGAAATGACACATATTTGTTTGTCATTTTCTATATAGAAATAAAGACAAACGATAAAAATAATTAATTATTATAAAAAAAATATATAATATCATAATATAAATTAAATCTAAACATAATATACATATGATAATTAGAAAAAAAAAATAGTTATATACAATATCATAATACAAAGAGAGAAAATTTTGTTTAAGTACTCTTGATTATGGAGATAGATAAGATAGGGAAAGCTTAACTAAGAGCTCCATTGATCATTTCATGGAAGATAGGACAATGCAGATGGTGAAAACCTATCATTACCAAAATGCCCTCAAAGTGCTTTAATCTTTAGAAAAATAAATAGTGATTTTGTGGCTCAAGCTGGAAATGTTCTTCCTTTTTATTGAGTGAGTCATTTAATAATTTTAATTTCAACGAAGGGTTGAATTTAACTGTGTGGTGAAATTAATCTCTTCAATTGGTATTGGCTAACTTTTTTGGTGATTGAAATAATAATTTAGCCTAAATAAAAGTTTTATAATATTTTTCTTTTGACAACACATGAGATAAGATATGGAAGTCAAGCTTTTGACTCCGAACTTAATAAAACTAACACTAATTTGAACTATGTTCTTTTTTACGATTCTATAATATTTAGATGATTATGTTTTTGTCTTTTTAAGCTTTTAAGTTCAAACTAAATCAATGACGGGTGATTTAAACCTTATCCAAAAAAACTTGGGACAAATTTTACTTAAATAGTTAGATCTTGGTTGATATGTATGTCTTTGACCAAATCTTGGTCCATCCCTTCTTTTTAGTACAAGATCTAATCTTGATACATATTTTTGAAATGAAAGGATCTTGTCTCATAATACAAATTAAACTTAAACATAATATACATATGATAATTAAAAAAAACAGTTATATACAATATCTTAATATAAATTAAACCTAAACATAATATACATATGATAATTAGAAAAAAAAACAGTTATATATAACATCATAATAAAAATTAAACCTAAACATAATATACATATGATAATTAGAAAAAAAAACAGTTATATACAATATCATAATATAAATTAAACCTAAACATACATATTAAATAAATTCGACAATAACACAAAATCTAATAATATAATACAATACTATATTCAAATAAAAGTTACATTTACAAATAAATTTCATACCTAGATTTGTGGAAGAGAAAGATAATGAAAGATATGATGGAGAATGAAATATATTGGATAAAATGAATTTTTTTTAGAACACCCGAGAAGAGGTTGAGAGGAGAAGAAGAGGAGAAATTTTATGTGGAAGAAGAATGGAGGATATGTGAAGGAGAAGAAGAAAAATCACATATTTAAATTGTCATGTGAATGATCTCCACCGTCAATTTTTCTGTGCACTATCCATCTCAACCACTCCTTTTTATGGCACGCGGTGTCACAATCGTAACTTCTCAACACGATTGTGCGGCACTTGCTTAGCTCGATCAGCAAGTCAGCCGTTCGAAAATCAGAATCCGCGGCCAAACTCGCGATATGACGTAGCCTCCCTCCCCGTTCTTAGGAAAATGTTTTTATAAAACGGGAGAGAGAAAGTAAATAGTTGAAAACGTCATAAAGAAAGCATTGAAGACTGTCAATTGCAAGGAAAATAGCTTAACATGCAAAGAGTGCGACAAGGCTTGGGCGGGGGTCGGACTAGTCATGTCCCCCCTATAATACATATTGAGAATTTTGGTATTGGCAGGTTTGCATATGAAAAAGCCGAAATGTCACACTGTGGCTCGGCGACACCTAAACGAAAGAATTAACCTAAACTACTTTCAATACATAAAGATAAAGTGATTTGGGGGTATTCGGGCATACGACCATTGGTAAATAATACATTGGACAATTATGCCCTTGACATTCTCCCCCACTTAAACGGTTGATGTCCTCGTCAACTGGCGAAGCTGGAGCTCTTCGGTCTTCTACGTCCACGCTTCAAGGTCTTCGACAGGTCCTCCACTGGTTACCTCCACGAGGGGCTTCTTCCACTTCACCAGGAATTTATGGGTCTCCCTCGTGGGCCTTCTACCAGTCCTTACTCTGTCAACAAGGACTTCCTCGACTTCTCTATCTTCCTCCAGGTCCAGGTTGACAGATAATCATACGACGTTGTAGCACCGTCAATTTGAAGCTTGGTCATCCACTCGAACTTGAGAGGGCATCGCTTTTGATCTCTCCTCTCCTCCATCGGCCTTGAAGCTTCTTCTAGGCACACTCGAGCGATGTCGGCCATCTGTTCACATCCCTCTCCAACTCGGTGGGCTTGAGGGCGGTCCTCTACATAAGGACCATCAGCGAGGGGTGGCAATACAGAATGCCTCTTACCTTTAATCTCAAACGAACTTCTCTTGATCAGCGAGTCTGTCTGAGCACTATTACCGAATTGGGCTACCTTCAGCAGTTGAACCCAATTCTTTTGTCTGCCATCAACACCATGATGCAGGTATTCTCCGAGCACACAGCTGAATTGCTCGGCTTCAACTTCAGGAGTCTTGGTCGCATCGACGAACCCATGACTTGGCCCCTCGATCATGGCTTGCTTTGAACCATTGAAGGTGACCTGACACTCGAGGTTCTCGCTCCACTGAGTGTCTTCTTCTCTCAACGACCCACCTTGGTGGCACTTTCCCACATGACTCAGTGCGCTCATCTGGCTTTGCACAGAACAACGCTTTCCTCCCTTGGCATCAGTAAGACTTAACGCCATCACGGGGAACTCGTATGCTTCATGCCTAGTGACACAATTTTTCTCGAGTCCCTTTGCCTTTGTTGTTCTTACTCGACATTGCCTCGGTCGATCGTCTGACTTTGGGAGATGCTTCACTCCACGTGAGCGGTCCACCCGCCTCGTGTGCATGGGGAGTGGACATTTACGTCGAACTGTGAGCTTACTCTGGGTACGGCGGTCAACACACTGTTGTGGGCTTATGTCCTTCTTCTTCAGGGAAAGGACGTGGGCTCCATGCGAGGCTTGTACAGGTCTACTAAATCCTGTATTCAGCAACATCTTTGATGGTTTCCGAAGTCTGGCTAACTCCGGCGGCGCCATGCGATAAGCCTTCTTCACATGCGCTTTTGCCTCTGATGGCGACTCTACCCCATGGTTGGTTCCCCTTCGCATCGACGAGGACCTGGGCCAACTACTTGGCATCACACCATGGCACTTCTCTGGGACACACAGAGTGTCTTTGCGGACTGTCTCCCCCGGTTTTTCCAACGCCCCAAGCAGGATTTCCACAGATGGTGGTTCCTCTTGGGCGCGACTCTTGTCTAGTTGCATGGCCGATATCATTTTAAACCTGTTGGGCTGACGAATCTCTGCTTGCACTATCGTGGGAAAGGATCCAGTAATCACTAGACATCTGGCTGAGGGCATTGGTATAACTTGATGTTCAAGGAGAAACTCCATTCCTAGCACTACATCAAAGTCATCCATCTTCACCACCACAAAGTCTACGTGGCTCTTCCATCCTCCCAACTTTATCGTCGTTTGTTTCACTAACCCGACGACGGGTAGGGCAATGGAATTCACGGCCTTCATTCTTCCTGAGTCATTCTTCCAACGAAGTCTTAGTCGCCTGGCCTCTGCCTCTGTTATGAAGTTATGGGTTGCACCGGAATCAATCATAGTGCTTTTCGTCTGCTTTTGATTTATCCAGGAGTTAACATATAATAAGCCCCTTTTCGTGGGTACGTTTCTCTCCCTTGACTTTTTCTGGAGAGACGACAGATATTTTATGGCCCCTATTCGAGTCCTTTCGCCTCCATCTATCAGGCCCGCTTCATCCTCATCTTGATTTGGCTTATCGTCCGAATCTGCGATTAATGAGGCCTGAAACGCATGGAAGTCGACTTTATTCGGGCATTCTCTTGCCAGATGTGGCTTCCCACATATGAAACAACTGAGGGGACGCTTGGGTGGGCTTCGATTATTCGGCCTTCGCCATGTGTTCTCTGTGTTTGACTGGTGAGGTATGCGGTCTTTACCAGGACAATAGTCTCCCCCGACAGATTTGGGAGAACTCGGACGACTATTCCTGTTCCTTCCAGGTGAGGAACTTTAGTGACGTCTCACATCTTGAGAGTCACTTGTCAGATCGAACAACCGTTCGGCTGCTGCATAAGCTGACGCGAGGTCTTGAACCCTTTGTTCATACAACTTGGCCCTTGCCCACGGTTTCAACCCTTAGACAAAACAGAATACTTTGTCTTTCTCTGACATGTCGCGAATTTCTAACATCAACCCCGTGAACTGTTTCACATACTCTCGAATCTTGCTAGTGTGTCTTAGATCGCGCAACTTTCACCGAGCCAAGATTTCCACATTCTCGGGGAAGAATTGCGAGCGGAGTTCTCTCTTCAGGGCGTCCCAAGTTTCTATTGTGCAACGCCCTTCCTGTATGTCCACGTACCGGGACCTCCACCACAACTTAGCATCTTCAGACAGATGCATCGTTGTCAATGTCACTTTGGCTTCCTCGGTGACGGTGTTTGTAGCCTTGAAGTACTCTTCAAGGTCGAAAATATAATTCTCTAAAGCCTTTGCATCTCTTGCCCCACAGAAGGGCTTTAGTTCCGGGATCTTTACTTTGCTAACCGAAATTGCTCCTCCAGCTAGAGCTTGGTTTGCCATTGCTCGCATCGTGAGATTCAGCCTTGCGTTCACGTCTGCGATTTCATTCCTAACGACATCGAGGGTGACTCTAAAATCCTCTGACATGTCGTTTATCATCTTTAAGAGTGTCTTCTGAGAGCTATCTAGCTCAGTGACACATTCTTCCATGTGGGCAGCAAAGCCCGATAAACTGTCCCCACGCTCGTAGTTAACAGTTATTCCGACGTTTGTGTTTGCTTCCAAGGTGTTGACTCTTGCCAACAACTCTTGTATTGGTAACCCTTCGACACGGCCAGCTACCGCATCGATCATATCAGTTTTCTCGAAAATTTCATCGAGACGAGACTCCAAGTAGCGGATGGAGTCGGGAAGTTCGACTAGGTAAAGCATCTGCTCTTCTAGCTCTACTAGTCGGTCTTTCTAGGCCTTGCCCGATGGATTCGACGACGACATGTTTCGGTCTTATCGTCAATTAGCCAACCTGGCTCTGATACCACTTGTCACAATCATAACTTCTCAACATGATTGTGCGACACTTGCTTAGCTCGATCAGCAAGTCAGCCGTTCGAAAATTGAAATCCGCGGCCAAACTCGCGGTATGACCTAGCCTCCCTCCCCGTTCTTGGGAAAATGTTTTTATAAAACGGGAGAGAGAAAGTAAATAGTTGAAAACGTCATAAAGAAAGCATTGAAGACTGTCAATTGCAAGGAAAATAGCTTAACATGCAAAGAGTGCGACAAGGCTTGGGCGGGGGTCGGACTAGTCATGTACTCCCTATAGTACATATTGAGAATTTTGGCCTTGGCAGACTTGCATATGAAAAAGCCGAAATGTCACACTGTGACTCGGCGACACCTAAACGAAAGAATTAACTTAAGGACCATTAACCAAAATAATGTTATTTTGCAAACTTATTACCAAAATACGGTTGTTTGCAAACTTATTACCAAATTGTTGCCTTTTTTAAAAAAAAATTTTAATAGGGCGAGTCTAAAGACTCGCCCTTGTTGTTTTAGAATCAAGGATTTACATAGGGCGAGTCTTGAAGACTCGCCCTTCTATATTTAAAAAAAAAATTGCACAAGACTCAGCTAAAAAAATGTAGAAAATTTGGTATGTATGTTGGAATTAATATTTGGAAGATTGTAATGAATAAATAGAACTTTTTATTTTGCTATTCAACAAGTGGGTTGTGTCTATTATTTAGCCCATTCAATTAAGTCAAAATTATAAATCATTATTAATTGAATCTTACATATGTATATATTCAATAGAAAAATATATATTTGTCGTTCAACATGTGAATGAAAATTTTGAAGAATTAGGATTTAATCAAAACCTTGAAAATTTATAATTCTTTTTTGGCTCGTTTTGGATTTCGTATTATAAACTTAGATGATCTGGTATACTCTCCATGCATCTCTTCACCATACAAAAAATTAAAATATATTTTTCTATTAATTGGAGGCCGTAAATTTGTAGTAAGTACTTTTGATTGTAAAATAATTAAATATGAATCAAAATGTTTAATACAATAATTTAACAATTTTCATTCAAAGAAAAAAAATCAATGTGTTCAACAACCTGGACGTCGACGATTTCTAGCTGGTTGTCGTCGTCGACTTTGAACTCTCTGTTGTTGTATTTCCTCCTGATTCTCTTGTTGTTGTTGCTCATCCGATTGCCCGGGTACTGCTGCATTCTCTTGTTGCTGTAGCTCATCTGATTGCTCGGGTACCACTACAGGCACTTCGTAGGACAAATATTCATTATGTTCTCCACGACCACGCCCGTGACCATGCATGTATGAAGACGATGGATCGCTCCCTAAATCATAGTATTGTTGCCCAAAGTCCGTTGATGATTGACCTTCCTCTGAATTGTAATATCCTCTTCCAAAGTCTGACGATTGACCGACTCCTGAATCATAATATGTCGTTCCAAATGTTGGCATTATCATTACTGGACTAACGTAATTATGCTCGCTTTGTGTCTGTGTCATTGGAGGCACTTCTTCCCCGTGTTGGTCAACTTCTTCCAATTGATCGGGCTCTTGCACTAGAGGACGTCTCCTCTGAACAGAAACAGGTACAATAGGGACATCGTACATATAGTGGATGTTCTCCATGTACTGCTCGTTATCGTTGCATATATTTAGAACCTGTTGTGGATCATCTGCAACATTCCGAAGTCTAATATTGTTTGATCTCTGTAAAATATTAAAATGAATTAGAAATCATTGAAAATAAATTAACACTAAAAACAACTATACAATTTTTAAATGTATACCAGATGACTCATAGCAGCTCCCGGTTGGGTGATATAGAGTTTGCTAACGTTTTTGTACCAATGGATGTATTCTTGAGTTACATCCATATCAAACTGCTCAATTGGAGGTCCCGTAGCAGTAAACCTTCTGCGATTATGCCATCGCATTACTAAATGAGCAACTCTATCTGACCAATCAGCAGTCCTCAGGTCAATGTTGTGCAACAGTGGTTCAGTATTACAGTCACGTGGAACAGCTTGTTGAATACCGAACTGTCTAAGTACTCTATCAGGATGATGCCACTCACCAATGTAGAAACATATGAGAGGACTAATCGTCCGCCATATGTTGTGTCCGTTTGTACAAAAATGTGGCAAGCTATCTATGACAGTTTTGTATGGCTCCCAGACAATCTGAAACAAATTGTATGAAACAAATAACGTACCTATACTGAGAACTTAAAAAAATATGGAACTTGAAATTGAAGTTCAGCATGACGTACCTGACTAGGTTGAAGAAGATCAAACATGTACCTATACTGAGAGACTACATGTGTAGTCGATCTTGTCACACAAAATTGATCTCTCCATCTGTATTGTTGAAGTAATATTTTAGATTTTAATTGAACTATATATAAAAAGTTACTGTTAATCTAAATTAAATTAAAATAGTATACCTTGAACCATAAGCTCGACCGTGTAATTGATTAGCATTGACATGTAGGAGTTGCGGAGCCACTATTGGGAATCGTTCCCAAGCCCATATTTGTAACAATATTAGTGGCCCAACTATTTCACGAACACCTTGTTTGGATGCCTTGCATAATTGTCTATACAACCATGCCAAACAGGCTCCACCCCAAGAATATCACCCCGTATGGTGCAGATTAGCTAAGAATGGTAGAAACATTAGATGCACATAACGAGTTGATTTATCGACAAAAATACTCCCACCCATCAACTGTAAAATATATGCCCGTGCATAACGTGTGATAGTTTCCTCATCGGCAACGTTAGCCAATTCATGAAACTCTGCCCCCAACCATGTTAAACTCAATCTCTGCCCCCTAATTTGTTCAGGAGGTGGGATCACACCAAGTAACTCTTGGCAAACATGCAACCAATCATCATGCATCTGACCGATAACGGGCTCGCCATCAGTCGGTAATCCCACCAAAACTTCCACATCCTGTAACGTAATTGTGCACTCTCCAACTGGCATGTGAAATGTATGTGTCTCCGGTCTCCATCTCTCCAAAAGTGCAGTGATCAGATGTCAGTCTAACTAGATGAACCCCAATCTGGCAAGCCCATAAAATCCTGAAGCACGTAACAGTGGAAGTATATTGCGGTGTAGTGGGATAGTACGTTGGACAACTGCCTCACGTCATCTACAGTTTATCTCGGGCGTATTACGATCATCCCACACAGTTTCTGATCAGTGAATGTTCTGATCATATAAAACGTCCGAATCAATTGGTCCTCGGTTTAATGTCATTATCTACACAAAAAAAATACAAATCAATGTCATTAAAGAAAGATGTCTAACTATCAGGTGTCTATCTCCTTAACAAAGTACAGCTCCGTCGGTTATGACCAAGTTGGCTACAGAATGAGCATCGTTGTTGAGCACTTTGTTCTGTCCAATCCATCTCGTTGTGATAACGTGAAGTCTTTGGTCTACCTGATTTTCTCAACAACGATGGATCTGGCAGTAAGACAGGCATACTTGTAGGTGTTATACAATAATCTTCATGCGGTACAGGTTGAAACTGAGGCGCATAGCATGCAGCGTAAGTTGATATTTTATAATAGTCCTCAACAAAGTCTTCATAGTTCATGTTAAACCGTGAACAAACCGCCATAAAATGCGAGCATGGAATACCAAAGGCTTGCCACTTGTTACACGAACAGTACCGCTCAGAAGCACTTAGTCTCAATATTTGGATATTTCCTCCTTTAGAATTTAATTCGTGACGTCCAGTTTTTACATGAAATATGCCTTCAGATCGATCATATGATTGTACTTCATGCTTACTGGATCTTACAGACCATTTCAATATTTTCTGAAGTGCGTACCTGAAAATTGATGCAATTAGTATAACATGCACATCATAAAATCTATTACCAACTGTGAAGTTGAAAAATCCATACCCGGTATATTTATCTCCACGTTCCAACGCAACTTTTATTTCCTCTCTCCTTTTATCAAAGTAACTCACACATTTGAAGAATGTAATTTGAGCTATAGCATTTATCGGCAACATTCGAGCTCCTTTGAAAACTTCATTCATGCACTCTGATAGATTTGTTGTCATCCACCCGTATCAAAATCCTCCGTCATGTGCTTGAGTCCACTTCTCTATAGGAATGTCATCAAAAAAACTCATGCATCTACTGTTTATTCTCATTAGATCCTGAATGGCTTTATCAAACTTTCGAATCTGAAATTGACACCCGACACGGTAAGCATAATTCTTTAATGGTGTGAATTTATATCTTTTGTAGAAATTACTGACAACATGGCGTAAACAGAATCTATGATGACAATTCGCTCCTGTCCATCCATTATCCAGATTGTTAACCGTCGATATAATGCTAGCATGTCGATCGAAAAGTAAGTATATCTCGTCATGGGTCACAATTTGTTTTAGATGTCGTAAAAACCATCCCCATGAATCTGCAGACTCTTCTTCAACAACAGCAAAAGCTAATGGTAGAAAATGACCATTTGAATCAATAGATGTAGCAATTAATAACTTTCCTCGATACTTGCCATACAGGTGAGTGTCGTCGATTTGAATAAGTGGCGTAAATCTACTAAAGGCTTCTATACATGGACCAAATGCCCAAAATACTGATGATAAGATGACATGGCCTTCGATAGGTGTGGCCTATACCCTCCATTCAACGAGTGTTCCAGGATTGGTATGCTTCACCATATACAACCACCTAGGTAATAATTTGTACGACTCATCCCAATCGCCAAACACTTTGGCTACTGCTTTTTTTTTACCATCCTAAGCCCTACAGTAAGAAACATGGTAGCCAAACTTTTCCTTGATCATGGATTGAAGTGACGCAACACTTATTGATGGTTTTTCTCTGACAAATTCAAAAAACTCTCGTGCAAGCATTGAAGAATCCAATTGCACATGACTTTGACTAAGTTCTGAGTAAAAGCAAGTATGTTGGTCAGATAACTTTGTGATCTCAAATAAACCATGAGATTTCTTCATTATTGCACGAAGTCTCCATTTGCAACCTTCGTTCGACTTTTTACATCGGATGACCCACTTTGTAGGTGTAGACTCTACTACTTCATATGGTGCGTGACTCTTAATAGCAAAGCACTTAACCATATGTTGCAGCATTTCTTTATTTTCACAAATCATTCTCGTGTACAATTTGGTGTTGTCAGTCACCATTGGAACTATAATTGGATCGTGTTCTTGAATGGCATCTACTGCATTCATGTCTAAATCAGTAAATGTATTAGATGGAACTTCATATTCACAACCATCGAAATTCATCTCTTCAAATTCGTCATCAGTTTCTGTTCTAAACTCTGTGTATACGTTGGTAGCTACCATTTCTTCTTCATGGCACACTGGTGGTGCATCTGACTCCAGCTCAACATCAACATATTCTTCAACATATCTCGGTTCTACATTTAAGTTTATGGCAGTATCTACCATACTCACAGTCACATACAGATGCACCATGTTTGGAAACGGCAGTGCAATTGAAAACATGGTGTTCATTTCTTGTTCGTTTGAAATAGGGAATGGCATAAACCTTACTGTTCCGGATGCGGTTAAATTAGGGTGTCTATATATTATCTCTATCTGGCTTGAACTCATATCTACACCAAGTGATAATCCTACCATTTGGAGGAATTGTTCGAACACAATTGTACTATTCCAATTTATGCTAAAATTTCCACATGGAGGTCGATCGTAATCAACCCCATCAACACCGTCAATCATATGGCCATTTGTAAACAACAAAAATGACACATATTTGTTTGTCATTTTCTATATAGAAATAAAGACAAACAATAAAAATAATTAATTATTATAAAAAAAACACAACATCATAATATAAATTAAACCTAAACATAATATACATATGATACTTAACAAAAAAACCAAATATATATAACATCATAATACAAATATTGTTGTTGTTGTTGTTGTTGTTGTTGTTGTTGTTGTTGTTGTTGTTGTTGTTGTTGTTGCTGTTGTTACTGTTATTACTAATTATTATTCTTACTATTACTATTATTATTATTGTTATTGTTGTTGTTATTGTTATTATTATTATTGTTATTGTTATTATTATTGTTATTACTACTATTACTACTACTACTATTATTGTTATTACTATTCTTATTACTATTATTATTATTATTAGTATTGTTATTATTATTACTATTATTATTGTTATTATCATTACTATTATTATTGTTATTATTACATTTGTTTTTTCTTTTTTGTTTTTTTTTTATCAAGCAAAAGATAATATTTTTTTTGAATAACATAATTTAATTAATTAAGGCACATTAAGAATTTTATTTATTTTGGCATCTTCTCTCTAAGTTATGTTGTCTTTCTTTTTATCAATTAAACAATTAAACTAAAAGAGAACAAATTGTTGTTCAAAATGTCAAAAACACCATTTCTTGGTTCTCCCTTTTTCTCTAACCTTATTTCAATCATTCCTATAATTCTACATGTATCTATACCTATATAATATCATCCCATTCCTTTTATTTACATCGTCAAAATATAATTAAATTCTCACCGTGGTAGATATTAAACTTTAATTAGTGGTAAAAAGTGAGAGCCTTCAATTGTATCATGGAGAAAATAAATATTTTTAATATGGTTTTATTTGATATCCAAGATTTTCTTTTTTGATTATCAATATTATTTAATTTGGAAGATTCATATCATGAAATAAAATCATAGTCATGCATAAGAAATTAAAATATAAAGTGTAAAAATCAATATATTATATGTTTGTTCGTTTTTTTCATGAAAATAAATTTAAATGTGACATGCTTTAAATGATAAATAAATTTCTAAAATATCAATATCTTTATTTTATAGCAAAGATTGTTTCGATTACTCCTCATATTTATAGAATATATTTCATTTTATTTGCCCATAAATAATAACTATCAATCTTTTTAAATAGTTTTTTTTGCTTGTAATTTTTTTTACATTTAACTTTTATACCATGAAAGTTTGATTTCTACATAACTAAATGCATTTTAAAATGAATTAAAAATAATAACATAGAAGGGTTATCCTAATTTATTTAATTTTAGTCTACGTGCCACCGTATTTGATTGATGCTTGCTTTTGTTTTAGGGGATAAAAATATCAAGTTAATGATTTTTGTAAACTAAACATACATATTAAATAAATTCGACAATAACACAAAATCTAATAATATAATACAATAACATATTCAAATAAAAATTACATTTACAAATAAATTTCATACCTAGATTTGTAGAAGATGAAATATATTTGTGATGGAGAAAAAGAATGGAGGATATGTGATAAGATCAAGTCTTTTTTACAACACCCGAGAGGAGGTTAAGAGGAGAAGAAGAAGGGAGAAATTTTTCGTGAAGGAGAAGAAGAAGGGAGGATATGTGAAGAAGAAGAAGAAGAATGGTAGATTTAAATGGTTAGCAAAATCCTCTACACCATACGATTTTCTGCCACCATCCAATCTCAACCCTTCATTTTTCTCCTTCTTTTCCTCCTTTTTCAGGTGACGGGTTGCATGACATGCTTTTCCTGCCACTTTGGTTTTCAACCCTTCATTTTCCTGCATGCTTTTCTCCTTCTTCTCAGTGTTCTCTTACATATGGCGTAGCATGCTTTTCCTGCCACTTTGGTCACGGGTTGCATGCACTCTTTTTTTTTTTTTAAATGAATGAGGGCGAGTCGAGACTCGCCCTCTTTTCTACATTTTTCTTTTTAAATAATGAGGGCGAGTATCGCCCTCTGTCTTTTTTATAAAAGAAAAAAAATATAGAAGGGGCGAGTTAAGACTCACCCTATTAAAAAATTAAAAAAAAACAACATTTTCGTAATAAGTTTTGGAAGAACATTATTTTGGTAATATGTTTGAAAAAAAAAGCATTATTCTGATAATTTATCCTTAACTTAAACTACTTTCATACATAAAGATAAAGTGATTTGGAGGTATTCGGGCATACGACCATTGGTAAATAATACCTTGGACAATTATGCCCTTGACATGCGGTAGCGATCACGGGGCCTAAAAGACTCGTCCTATTTTTTAAAAAAAAATACAAAATGGTGAGTCTCTATTTTCTCAATTATTTTCTTTTATGAGAGCGCCCTCTTTTCTTTTTTTCTTTTTTTTTTTAAAATACATGAGGGCGAGTTTCAAAACTTGCCCTATTAAAAAAATTAAAAATAAAAATAAAAAATCCTATTTTGGTAATAAGTTTGAAAAGAACCCTATTTTGGTAATAAGTTTTCAAAACGACATTATTTTGGTTATTACTCCTATATATATATATATATCTACACATGCATTATATACATAGTATATGTGTAAATATATATATATGTATATACACGTGTGTATTTATTATATACATAGATATATATTAGATGTATGTATGTATATACACATAGATGTATAGCATACATATACATGAATATTATATGTATGTATGTATGTATACATATGTGTATATTTGTATATATGGATAGTTCATGGTTGTTATGGTATGGATGGTTCATAGCTCTTATGGTTGTTACGAGGTTTGGCAATTTATGATAAATCTTGGAAGTTCTCACCACAAGAACTTTGGCGTATGATGTCGTTGAAAAAATTCAACACAGATGTTTTTTGCTTTGAAGTATTGTTGGTGCTACAACTTGTGATTTTTGAAATTTTTGGAGAATGAAACTTAAGAAAATTTAGATATGAATCGTAGTTTTCGGGCTTTGGTATCGCAAATGCAATCACTAGGAGCTTGCATTATTCTTGGAAATTTGACAGTGTAAGAAGAAAAGAAATGATATTTTATATAACAATGTAGAGGAGTTTGACCCCAACCTTTACTCACAAGACTGAAGTTGATGGTTTTCCTAATTCTAACTATAAAAATGATTTAAGAGTACTTAAAATCCCTTTAGAATGTAAAGTGTTGGCAAAATTTGTTAAAGAGTAAAACAAATTGGTCAGGTCAGGCCAGAAAAAATATATTGACATTTATACAAGTTGACCCCAAAATCTAGAAAAAACAAATTAACTATTTGTTAAGTAATTTTGCGATGACTTTCAGACCTTCAATGCAGAAGACGACCCAAAAGACCTAAAAAAATCCTTTTCATATGTAGATACCAACTTATGGCAAGAAACTATAAATCATGAGATAGACTCTTTTAAGCGAATTGAATTACTTGATACCTAATAGACCTAGGGTTTTGTTTTAATTAGGTTTTTTCCACTCTTAAAAAAATATATTTTCCTTTTATGAATTTGTATATATATATGTATGTACGTATATACACACACGAACGTATGTATGAATGTATATATCTACATATGCATTATATACATAGTATATTTGTAATTATAATATGTATATACATGTGTGTATTTATTATATACATAGATATATATTTGATGTATGCATGTATATACACATAGATGTACATTGTATGTATATACATATACATGAATATAATATGTATGTATGTATGTTTATACATATGTGTATATATGTATGTATGGATAGTTCGTGGTTGTTATGGTATGGATGGTTCATAACTCTTATGCTTGCTACGAGGTTTGGCAATTTATGATAAATTTTGGAAGTTCTCACTACAAGAACTTTAGCGTATGATGTCGTTGAAAAAATTCAACACAGATGTATTTTGTTTTAAAGTATTGCTTGTGTCACCACTTGTGATTTTTGAAATTTTTGGAGAATGAAACTTTGGAAAATTTAGATATGAATCGTAGTTTTCGGGCTTTGGTATCACAAATGCAAGCGCCAGGAGCTTGCGTTGTTCTTGGAAATTTGAAAGCGTAAAAAGAAGAGAAATGATCTTTTATCTAACAATGTGGAGGAGTTTAAACTCAGTCTTTACTCACAAGACTGAAGTTGATGGTTTTCCTAATTCTGACCATAAAAATGATTGAAGAGTATTTAAAATCACTTTAGAATGTAAAGTGTTGGTGAAATTTGTTAAAAAGTAAAACAAATTGGTCAGGTCGGGCCAGAAGAAAAAAAGAAAAAAAATATTGACCTTCGTACAAGTTGACCCCAAAACCTAGAAGAAGTAAAATAACTATTTGTTAAGGACTTTGGCGATGACTTTCAGACTTTTAACGTAGAAGAAGACCCAAAAGACCTGAAAAAAGCCTTGTCCTATGTAGATGCTAACTTGTGGCAAAAAGCTATAAATTATGAGATGGACTCTCTTGAGCGAATAGAATTACTTGACACCTAGTAGACCTACCTCTTTGTTGTAAAGCTATAGGTCATAAGTAGATTCTAAAGAAGAAACTCAAACTGATGAAATAATAGAAGTTTAATGTTAGGCCAATAACAAAAGGTATTAGACAAAGAGAAAACATAGACTTCTTTGACTCATTTTTTCCCGTCACTAGGGTAACCTCAATCTGTGTACTGTTTTCTCTTGCTTCCTTAAACAACCTCAATTTGTGTATGAGAATGTTAAGGCTAATTTCTTTAGTGGAGAACTAGAAGAAGAGATTTATATGGAATAACCTAAAGGTTTAAGAAAATAAGTTAGAAAAGTCTCTTTATAGTCTAAAACAAGCTCCCAAGTAATTACAAAATTTTCCTAATTTTGTCTAAGGTTTCGAAGTCGATGAAAGTGACAAATGCATCTACATAAGTTTGAAAACAATCTTTGCACAATATTGCGTTTATATGTAGATGATTGGTTAATTCTTTGGTCGAATTTGCATGTCATAAATGATGTAAAGTCTGTTGAGTACAAACTTCAACATAAAAAAACTTGAAGCTAATGCAATCTTAGGAATAAAAGTAACTAAGTTTGAGAAGAAATATAATTCTAAATAATTGTAAACTAGCTTGTACTCTTTATGATCCTAGTATAAAGTTGTTCAAGAACATTGGTGACAGTGTTAACCAATTATGTATACGAGCATCCTTGGCAGTCTCAGATATATGTTGCTGATTACACTAGGCTTAACATAGCTTATGTTGGAGGACTACTCTATAGGTTTACAAGCAAGCCTAGTATAGAGCATGAGAATGTTATAGAGAGGGTTATAAGGTACTTTTAAAGAAAACCTAGAACTTAGGATTACACTATCAAAGGTTTTTTGTTGTTCTCGAAGACTACAACGATGCTAAATAGAACTCCCTCTCGGATGAATCAAAGGCTACCAATTGCTATATCTTCAATATACCAGAAGTTGTTTCCTAGAAATTCAAGAAACATATTATTTTGGTTCAGTCAACAATGAAGTCAGAGATGATAGCACCAGCAACTGCTAGTTAAGGAGCAAGTTGGCTTAGAAGTCTGCCGTCAAAGATTCCTTTATGGGAAAAATCGATACCAACCATCTTGATTCATTGATATTCCTGGGTGCAAAAGTTATGACGGAAGAGACGAAAAATTCGTCGTAAGCACAGTATCACTAGAGAGTTCCTCACTATTGGTGGTGTCATAGTGGATCATATACGAACTGATGAAAACCTGAAAAATTCTTTGATGAAAGGAATGGCTAGAGAAAAGGTTTTAAAAACCTTAGAAGGGACTCGCAAAGAAAAAAAACCTGAAAAATGAATCATGTGTGAGAAAACCCAACCTATAGGCTGGAGATCCCAAAAAATAGGTTCAAAGGGTAATAAGTGATCACAAGTGATATGGAATGAATCATGAAAACAGATACGGAGAGTTCCTTCCTATGACCTAGGGTCACAACATGATATCCTGATGCGTATGAAAAAGTTTAACTGTATTCTTAATGAAATCTATACTTATGTCAAGTGGACTACCTAGCTACATGAGTATTCTTAATAGGCTCACTTATATGAATGTAGGAGTCAGACTTGGCTCTTAATGAATTTTAGACAAATTCTCTAGAGTGTTCACTATACTCGGACACACGTTCAAGACTTTAAAGCACGAGTTTTTGAGCTACACCTTAGAAATATTGTGTGTGAGATTTTGTTAGAGATAGGATTCAAAACCAAGAGTTTCTCCAGTATATCCTAAACATTTACATTACGTAAAGGTTAAGTAGTAAAACACCTTTGTCTATGTACAATATCTATTGCTCACTAAAAACAGTTCTTATGTTTTAAAATTTTCAAATGAGGATTGTTGCTAAAATTTGTTAAAAAGAAAAAAAGTATTAGGTCAGTCGAGGAAAAAGAAAATTTTTTAAAATTTTTTATATTATTTAAAAAATAAAAGTTCTAATATTTTTTTATTAGATTTGGTTTCATTACGAATTGGTCTTATGTTCAAATGGTCATCCACCGGCGAACCAAAGCAAGTCGATCCAAAACAAACTTGTCAAGTCTTGGATTGCCATGTGTCTTTCTCTCGTCTATTCCCAACCTATTTTGAGTTTGCTTCATGCCCATATAAGAACTCTACTCCCTCACTTCTATAACACAGAACAACGATTCTTCATCTCTTAATTCCTCTCCTTCATTTTCTTCGAGTTATGTTTTTCAAAAACTTGTATTCTTCATTGTTCTTATTTTAAAAGTTGTCTTTACTAAAAATTGTTTGGAGTTAATTATGTGGTTATTTGTTTGTATATTGATGATATGTTGATTTTTAATACAAACATAGAAGTAATTATACTAAGTTATTTATGTTCTCACAGTTTAAAGTGAAAGATTTATGTGAGGCTAATGTAATGCTTAGTTTAGACATAAGATTTATGTCAGGCTAATGTAATGCTTAGTGTAGACATTGTATTTGGTCGGACTCGGTTTTAAATTAGAATTAGACTTTGTAAAAAAAATATTATTTTCTAATTTAAAATTTAAGAAAATCATTTATATATATAGCGTGCTTCGGTCCCCTACTTCAACACAAATATTAAATATATTTTAAAGGTTTTTTATAAATTAAAAAAATATTTTTTTAAAATTAAATTTCACCTACAAATACACTCAATCTTTCTCTAAAAACATTGATCAACAACACTATCTCTCCCACTTATTCTCCTTCTTCCTACGCACTCTTTCCTTGATACTCTAAGACATACTTTAATCATCTTCAAACCATCCTCCAAATATTCTTCCATGTAAAAAAAACAAATACTTCAATACAATTTTCTCTATTTCCTCCCAAACCTTCAATAATATCCATTTGATTGGAGAGATGTGGTAAATGTTATTTCTTCTAGCTCTTTATCATTTTGTTCTTTTTCACTTTCATCTTTTTCAAAAGAAAAATCTTTCAATAAATTCAAAATCCAACTTATTTTCAAGATTTGAAATTATTCATAAAGTTTGTTTTTCTGGATGTTTTAAAATTAGATTTTATTAAAACCGATTTTTATCTCATTTGGAGTTTCAATTTAGTTTCAATTATTTTGATTTAATTTGAAGTTTTTTATTTGTCCTCGATAAGTTCTTCCAATTTCTTACTCTTACAATCTCAAGAAGAATTCCAACATCAATAATAGTGTTCTTCAATTTGCTTTAAATAAATTTTGTAATTTCTATTTTGATTTAATTTCAATTCTATTTCAATATTGTCATAAATGGATCTTACTTTAGTTCATATATGTAAATTTAGTTGGACAAGGGCAAGAGTCCAAGATACTTACGACCTCCTCCTTGGGTACACATTTCCTTATAATGCTATATGCACAAACTTTGTATAGAAGTGGCTCTTCCCAATAATAGGATTTGTTAGCTAGTGTGTGAGAACCTCTTCCTTTTGACGAGTTTTTTTATCATGTGGCACGTGTTTTGGAAGATGGTTAATAATATCAGCAAACCAAGGAAAAATATTTTTGACTTGATGAAATTGTTCATCAAGAAACACAGGGGAACTAGCCTTTTTTCATTCTTATTTTCAAACCTTATTCATGACGTCCTTTACCTCAAAGTCAAATTCACGAAAGAGTAAAACTCATCTAATTAGTCTAGCTTTTGCATCTTTCTTAGTAAACACATTTTAAATTTTCATGGTAAGTATGAACAATCACTTTAGAGTAAAGTGAATATGACCTAAATTTATAATAAAAAAAAACACAAAAACAAAACCAATAACTAACAACCCCTTTTCAATATTGTAATTTTATTGAGCTAATATTTGTCTTACTGACATAGTGTGAGTCCTAAACATGTTATCGCTATGTTGCCCTAAAACAACATCTAATGCATAGTAACGACTCAACTCTTTATACTAAGCTGAAGTCATTACAAAAAGAAACAATAACAATAGACACTTTCTTGCAAAGAAGGAAGACTAAATTTTTAATAAAAACGGAATACTAAAACATTGATACATATACGCGGAAGCAAAACTGGTCCCCATATGGCATGTCACGAATCCTTCTCTATCGCTCGCCAGCTTTCCTCTACCCTTACCTTCACCTGAAATATTAAACATAGAAAGAGTGAGTATAAACATATATTCAGTAAGGGACCTACTACTAGTCTCGCTAGGTGTCTGTTAACTTTCTATTAGAGTCTTGTAAAGAAGTACCCCTGAACTGGCACATTCCCAAACACATGCAAACTGTGATCCCATAGGAACAAATCTGGTCTTCGGTGAACCCAAAGGAACACCTAGGACAATCTGGTCTTTAGTGTACCCGAAGGAAATACTAAGACAATCGGGTTGTGAGTGACCCCATCGAGTCACTCGTAATCATGTCTATGTCTATGTCAATGTCAATGTCATAATGGACTAGTAATCCCGGACTACACATTCATAAAAAAGTGGTGATCTCGAGGGACACCCATGTGGATACGACTCTAATAGACAAAGTTAACAGAACGCCCATTCATAGCATGTAGCATATCATAAACATCATACATAAGACATGAATATTAATCTTAACATCCTTAATCATGTGATTAATATATCATGCATCAACATCAACATTAACAGTCATCAACAGAATATCAGTCATCAATATAATGACAATCATTATCAATAGCATCAAGTTATGCATTTTAGCTACCATCAATGCATAATCATAATTACATGCGGTCTCTTAAATTCAGTTCGAATGTCTAATAGGAGAATCTCTTACCTTGAGATTTTAGCCAAACAAAGTACTCCCTAGCTGACAGTAAAAATTCTCCAATTAACTTGATCCTAATCATAAAAGGAAAAACTCAGTATCTTAATTAATAAAATTAGCAATTGACTATCATTCAAAAATTCTCCCAAATTAATTAACTTTCTAAAATATTTAGGTTGAAATCAATTCAAATTGGGAAAAATCTAATATTTAAATCTTAAAAAATTAGCCAATTGAACCTTTAAAGAAACCCCAAATAGATCCAAAATTTAATTAACAAAATATTAATTTAATTTCATTAGCTTACCAAGATTACTCAAATGGAGGTTGAAAAATTCTCTTATCCTTGATGGAAAAATTCATCACTTTAAATCCTCAAGCTTTCCAAAAAGACAAATTTTAATTAAAATGAGGCAGTAGCGGTAGAGGGTTATCCTAGAAAAAAAGATGAAGAACTTTTTTTTTTTTCATTTTCTTTCTAACTTAAGCATTCTAATGCTATTTATAGACTCAAATAATAATAATAATATTTATTATTATTATTTCCTTTTCCTTTTAGGATATATATATATATAATACAAAAAATATACATATATATTTATTCTTATTATATTTACTCAATAAATGTCTTAAATGTACAAAATCTTAGACATTTATAACCATTAATAATAATAATAATACTTCTTTATTATTATTTTTTTCTCTCACCAAAATCTACAATAAACACATATATTTATTTAAACCATTATTCTCTTTTCTAAATAAATATATAACTTTTCTCATTCAATCAAATCAAACATGTCTCTCCTCATGGATTATCTTGTTTTCCAAACAAATATAATTATATTCTATCATATAATTAACTTCACTGTTCCAAATTATTAATTAACTTCACTTTTCCAAATTATATATATATATATATATATATATATATATATATATATATATATATATATATATATATATATATATATATACTCAATTAAATTCAATTCCACCAAAACCAACTTTTCTCTCCAAAATCTCAAATTAACTTAAATCCTCAATTAATTTAATCAATCAAATCTTTTCCAACAAATCACTTCTAACTTCTGACCCAACCATTAAATCTAGTTCCAATCTTTAATATAACACCCAAATAATTTAAACTTCATAAAAATTTGGAATGTTACATTCCTTTTTTCTAATAATTATATTTCAATATATAATTATCAATTTTCTTTTAAATAAATCCAATTTCTTCTCTTTCCTTATTTACCCAATCATAACAATTCTCTCCGAATCAATATTTATTTTTCTACCGAATAATTAATTATGTTCCAATAATTAATTATTATTTATCTTTTATCTAAAATAATTAATTATCTTTCACAATAATTAATTATTATTTATCTTTCTCCAAAATAATTAATTATCTTTCACAATAATTAATTATTATTTATATTTCTCTAAAATAATTAATTATCTTTTACAATAATTAATTATTATTTATCTTTCTCCAAAATAATTAATTATCTTCCACAATAATTAGTTATTATTTATCTTTCTCTAAAGTAATTAATTATCTTTACTTTAAATAATTATATTTCAACAAATATAATTATCTTTTCCTTTCACATAATAATTATATATATATATATATCCACATATACATATAATTATCAAATCTCCTGTAACAACCCAACTCCTTATACTGAGTCGAAGTCATTACTAAATGTAGAACAAGTGGTTTAAGTCATAAAATTTAGTAAAGACGAATAAAATTTGAGAAATTTATTTATGAAAATCCAATCAAGGTAATATGCAAAAATAAAATTTCATTCTAAAGTCCTACTCGGGCCCTATCTACTTTTTAAAAAAAGAAATAGTGAATAGTGAAGAAGACTAAAACTCAGGTACTAACGTAAAAAACAAGAATAAGCGGAAGCAAAAATCCCTATGGCTCGCCACGGTCACTTTTGGTCGCTCGCCAGCTTGCCTTTGCCCTTACCTCGGCCTCTACTTGAAAAACATGACATGAAGAGAGTGAGTATAAAATACTCAGTAAGGGACCCACTACTAGTCCCACTAGGCGCCTGTTAGCTTCCTATCAGAGTCCTGTAACTGGTACCCAATCTCTGGCACGTTCCCGAACACGTGCAACATGCGCTCCCGTAGGAACGTAAATCTGGTCTTCGGTGTCACGGGGGACACCTAGGACAATCGGGATGCGAGGACCCCGTCGAGTCACTCGAATCATATCTATATCCATGCTAGACTGGTGTCCCGTCGGACCACACAGTCCTAAATAGGTGGTGATTCCGAAGGACACCCATTCAGGTACGACTCTAATAGGCTAAGCTAACAGGTACCCTAACCATAGCATTCATACACATAGCATCATCATATAATCATAACAGATTAATCATCATCTCACTCTCCATCTCAACAACCGTCGTACAGTCATAACAGTTCTCGTCATCACAATATCATGCCATAATGTAACCATATCATCAATCGCATCATGCTATCATCAATTTCATGCATCATACAGTCTAGTCTTCAACATGCACAACTGAAGGTGTACGTGATCTCATAATTCTAAACATGAAGCTAGTAGTAGAAATCTCTTACCTGGAGATTTACTCGACGAGTCCTAACCGGAAGACAAGTGTGCTTTCCAAGCAACGAGGTCCTAACTGTTTAATACGCCAAAATTCATAATTAAGTCACCAACGACTAACGGCTCAAAACTCAGTTGAAATGACTTACCCTAGAAAGAGGTTGCAATGCTTGAGCCCCTACCGAAGAAATCCCACGCTGTAGCAGTTACTTGGTCCAAGACGCCCTTTAAGGAAGATAATTTAATTTAATTCCAAATTAAATTATTTAGTGTCCAAAAAATTTAAGTTTTACTGGGTAAGCCAAATAAATAATTAATTTACCAAAAATTGGATGGAAGGAGCCAAATAGGCTTGGCGGCTCGGCTGGAGGAGTAGGGACCGGCTCGGCTTGAAGGTTGGGGATTGGCTCGGCTCGCGGCGCAGACAGGCGCGGCTCGTGGTGCAGACGGGCGCGGCTCGTGGCGTGGGATGGGCGCGCACGGGCTCGGCTTACGGCTCGGAGCGGGCGTGCGCGGGCGTGGAGCGATTTCGGGTTCGGGCGAGCGGGCGTGGAGCGGTTTCGGGTTCGGGCGAGCGGGCGCGGGTCGGCCGAAACGTGGGTTCGGCTTCGACGGCTGGAGGCGCGCGGCTGACGACCATCGACTGCTACTGCTCGGCGACTCGGCAGGACGCGGCTTCACGCGACGGCTGGCGGTTGCGCACGATCCGGCTGGGCTGCTCGGCGACGCGGCAGGACGCGGCTTCACGCGACGGCTGGCGGTTGCGAACAACTCGGCTGAGCTGCTCGGCGACGCGGCAGAATGGGGCTTCACGCGACGGATGGTGGCTGCATCGACTCGGCTGAGCTGCTGAACAGAAGGAGGAGGGCTTGGGCGGCTCGGGTACGCGGCGGCGGTGGCTAGGGTTTTGTTTTCTTCCTTTTCTCTTTTCTTTTCCCCTCTTTCTTTCTTTGATTTTTTTTCTTCCTTATGCACGGGACCCAAGGCTCCTTTATAATAAAAATCTCTTTTCTTTTCCATTAATTAAATCAACCCAACCATCTTCTCTCTCTCCAAATCTCACCAAAAAACTCAACCAACCCACCTTTAAATAAACATAATTAATTTTGTTACCTTCACAAACAAATATTTTGTTTTATCCTTAAACTTCAATAATTAAATAATCAACCAAAGTAACTCTTTAACCTTAATTAAGTATAAGGTCAAAAATAATCCAATTTCATAACAATTTTGAATTTACAAAATTACTCTTGAGATGAACAAATGAAACTCCAATCTGTTGGGGCGTTACATCTCCAACAAACTTTCTACTGCACAATTTAATTAAATAACATCCATAATTATTTAATTTAATTCAACTTCAACAACACTAAACATCTACAACTTTACTTAATCCTCTTAATCTACCATTTAATCAAAAACTCAACAAACAACACATGCCAAAACCTCTAATTAATTAAATATTCATCCAACAAATATTTAATTAATTTCAATTCTGACAAAAATCAAATAATTCTCATTAAATGAATTCAAAATAATGTCTAATAAATTAAATCTAATTAAACAAAATTAAGATAATTAACTCCAAAATTATCTTAATTTTTGGGGCGTTTTTACACATTGTGACTAGTATCAAACATAATTTCAAAAGATTGTATCCAATAAGGTATAAAAATATAGCAGGAATATCAATCTTTCTTTCAAATAAGTAAAACACTCATAGACAATAATGCAAGTTGGTCAAGAGTTTAACAATTTTAAAAAAAAATCTCTAATAAATTTCCTACCATCCTGCCTGCTCTTAATTTTCACGTTAGAAGAAGGTGACAATTGTTCAATTGGAGAAATATTATTTGCTCAATTCACCTCCAATCCCTATTAGGGCACTTTATGGCTCAAGACAATGTCTTTAACCATGAAGTGGCATTTTTTTTTTTCGATTCAAAACAAGATTAATATCTAGACCATGTCTCTATCACAAAAGTGTGAGGTTGGCAACACAAGCCTCAAAAGAGCAACAAGAAAAAAGAAAAAAGAACAAAAAAGAAAATTATCTATAAACACTTCCATGATTTCCTTTATGAGTTCCTAAAAAATAAATAAGTATACATATGTATGTAAGTATGGGTTGGGGCCAAGGCTAGGGCCGGGGAATGTATTCTCCCTCTCTGGCTCTAAAATGTCAATAGGCCGAAAAAAATAATCCTCACTCCCTCCCCCATTCTTCTGTGTATTCAAAGATTTTCCACCTCATTCAAAGCGGATCCCCACGAGGTCTCGAATATCTCTAGTTAGATTATCTACTTGAACTTGATCCATATTTATGCCACTACACAAAATTCAAGTATTCATACTATAGTCAAGAAACCGTGGTTTATTGGATTTTGAGTTTATAACAAGCAAAATCTCTTATTCAATAAAAATTGATTGAACAATACCTCAACAACAACTTTATTTATCAATAGAATAGAATATTCACAAATTAAATCGTGAGTTTTATAACATAAAACCCAACAAACTAAAACATTTAATAAGGTTTGTTGTTTTTTTATTTTTCATGAGTTAAATCTTCTTAGAGGTTCAATCATGTGAATACCTAAGGTTGTTATGGCTTAAGTAATATTGTATTGCACACTGCTTTGTTTTACGCATTCTCTTTGTTCATTTTAAATATAAATTTGATATGTTAAACTAGCCACTTCATTTATCAATATAGTTCATGATCTCTAATGTTGAGAAAGTTAGGGTGTAAATGGATGTCACAATAGGATTTGGGACTTCGAGCCTAGAAATAGGACTATCACGTCACCTTAAAAATAATTGGTACCACAGACGATAAAGAAACTGAACTTAAAATTAATCTGAGATACAACTAACCATGAAAACATTAGGCATTAGCTTCTTAGATCTCCTATAAAAACTTGACATAAGATCAAATAGTAGTAGATTTTTATTCATGTGTAATTTGTATGTATGGCCGCATCACTAAATTAAATGCAGTAGCACCCAAAAGGTTGAAACATTGTTTGCCCATATTTGATCTTCATTGTTCACGGCACCTTGGTAAATGGATTGATTAGGATTGGATAGATTTATTGAACCAGTCCAAAATTTTCTATTAATTAAATTGGCAATCCAAATAATCCAAATAAAATCTTCAACCCAACTCAACTCTTAAAATTCGGGTTGGGTTGTCTGGTTATTTATTGTATTTATGTTTTTAAAGTACATTTTTTGTTAACTTAAAATACTTAAAAAAATTTCACAACACATATCGATAACTAAAATTTCGTAAAACTCAAATATTAAATATCAAAATTCAGCATATTATAGACTTCATAATAATATGCATGTGAATTATAATATTTATAAGTTATAATATATACTTTTGAATAATATCATAAATTCAGGTTATATACTTTTGAATAATATTAGAAATTCAGGTCATATACTTTTGAATAATATTAGAAATTCAAGTTGGGTCAGATCAACTCGAATATTTAAAAACATTACACGAATCCAATCCAACCCCAAAAAAACATTAAAATTTCAACCCAATCCTTACAATTTGGGTTGGGAGTCCACCCAAGATAATCAAATTAAAATCAATCTAGTCCTTTTAGATTTGACACTTCAAATACTCCAAATTTATTACTTATTAATAGTGCATGCTTGCACTAAGATCTCAATTATCCATAACTTTTTTCGATCAAAACATTATGTTTCAATCACTTATTAAGATTTAAATTATCACCTATCAAGTATTTGATCAATAAAATAGAGTTAAAAATGATATTTTTTTAGTAACTTTGTTCAACTTCCAATAATCAATAAATACATGCTACCATGTTATAATTCCCGTGGATATAATTTCATTTTTTATCCCATTCTTTATCATAGTCGTGCCTCCTTTCTTAGGAACAACTTGTACAACTTGTACAGGACTTACCTAAGAACAATCAGATATAAAACATATATGCCCCTCATACTCTATTAAATTCATATAGTACTTATCTTGATCAATAGAAAGTAAATAGATGGAAAAAAAATTCTATATTTATAAATATTTTGGTTCACCCTAAAAGACGAGTATTTTAATAATGTATGTTTAATAAATATGAACATTAATAATTAGTGAAAACAAAAGGGGAAAAGATTATGTCTCCCACCAAATCCAACAATTATTTCAATGTATTTGGCGAACATAATTATTGTGTATTTGTCAACAAATCAAAACTTTTTATTGCCTCAAACAATTTTTTCAGATTTTTTTCTCTCGACGTTGTGGAAAATGATTTGTTCTTATGATGGTTCAATTTTTTAATAACGAAAATTATATATCATCATGGACAAACATTAAAGTAAGATAAGATTATTAAATTAAAATTCAATTCTTCTATATTCTACGTATGATGATGCCATATTATATATGTTCGAATTACTTTTAAAATGTTTATATTCGAAGAAAAATCATTTTAAAAGAATCGACATATTCGGTAATCTTTTAAAATACCTTTTTTAAAAAATGGAATTAAAAAATAATCCAACTTTAAAAAAAACACTCCTAATAATTAATTTTTTTAAAAAGTAAATAAGTATAAATACTTATAAAAAGATGAAACAAAATAGATAAGTGTTTAAATTTTAAATTAATTTAAAAGAAAATGTATTAGGAATATTATTTTCATATATAATTGAAATGTACTCAAAATTAACTTAAAGATAAATCCATGGTTTCTACAAATTTCAAGTTTTCTTCTAGCTTCTTTTTGGTAAAAGACAATGATGTCATCACGACAACCAATAACATGGGCACGTTTCCAAAGAACTCTTATTTCCTCAATAAAAAGTATTTGTATTATTTCAAAAGTTGCAAATAGTATTGAGATCCATAGTTTGATCCCTTACGGAAAAGAATAAAAAAGGATAGAATAGAATTAATTAGTTAACCCTAACTACAAATTCTAAATCTCCTACCCCAATGACACATCAATTCCCTTCCACTAATTTGTTCGTATTCTTATATATTCCTGTTTCAATTTGAAGTTGGTAATCATTTATATTATTAATCTAAAAACAAACATTGGATAACAAGTAGCATATATTAAAAAAACTTCCTCTTTATTTTTAACTGCTGTAAGCTTATTTTAATTATCAATTAATGATTACTAATTAAACTAAAGATAACATGAATTGGTGGTACAAATAAAATTAATTAATATTCTCAAATTTCCAAAAATTTATTATAATTCGAGTTATAGAAGCCTAAATAGATGCCTAAATGAATCGGTACAAATAAAATTAATCAATATTTTCAAATTCCCAAAAAATTATTATAATTCGATTATAGAAACCTAAATTTATAACTTCTTAACTTCATGAATCAAATGGAATTCTTGTTCATTCTTCCAATATTACCTCTTAACTTCATGAATCAAATGAAATCAAGAAAGACTCAGATTATTGACATCACTAACATTATTAATAATATTTTTCTTGGTAATTTAGCTTGGCTGACAAGTAACACGATGTATGGACATGTTAACATTTGGGTTCACATTCCCCCAAAAAAGAAGTTCAAACTTTCGAAAGAAGTCTCCTCTTTTTCCCCTACGAGGACTTGCAATGGTTATGGTCAACGAACTATAGTAAACCTTGAAACCGATCTATCGATTTTGTTGGAAGCGAAGAATGCAATACCACAAATTTCAAACCGAATACTCAAAATCAAACGCTTCATTGATAGTAAGTTCCCATCATCACACACCAACATATAATCCATTGAAAAAGAAAAAGATATCGAAAGAAAAAAACATACAAGACTCGTTCAATACTTCCAATTCAACAGCATAAGATAAAACATCAAGCAGAAGGTTGCTTAAAATCCATGGATCTTGATCTGATCTTTCTTGACAAGACCAGCCTGAACAAGAAACTGAGAGACGTTCTTGCGTTGATCACCCTGAAGTTGAATTATCTTCCCCAATTCTTTGTCTTGCACAACGTTACCATTACAGCAGAATTCCTTCTTCACGTCTTTGAGAATCTTCTCGTAACTGAACTCTTTTTTCAGACCTTGAACTGTTGTCAAGCACTTCTTGCCGTTCCTTTGCTGGACGCGAATATGAACATACTCTTTCGTTCCGGGGGCATCCGAATCTTTGGCGTCGGCAAATGGATCAAACGCAGATGGGATCTGGAAATCTAATTCAACCATGAACCTTGTTTGGATGGAAACTTGCACGAAACCGAACAACCAAGAATCTGAAAGCATAGGAACAATTACCGTTAAAACCCTAGAACCTTCACCATCCATAGACCTTAAACATACCAGGAACACTCCTCAAATCTAAAAGCAAAAGCTAAGACCCTTGCTGGATATTGGATCCGTTTGTTTAATATTCAATGTTTTGTCTTTCCAAACACATCTTTGTTTTCTCACGAGCACTTAGTTGGTTACCAAACTCTAAAAACAAGGACGTTTTCATTAAAAAGGTCACAAAACTAGAGTCAGGAACCGTCGAAAAGAAGGATTGAGGGCTTCGCAGCCAAGAGTAGCAAACAACTAATTACGAATAGAAAGAAAAAGTAAAAGGTTCCCGAATTCGTGAGTACAACCCAACACCAGAATTACCAAATAATCAGAACACAAACCAAAAGATCTAAAAGGAAAAAGGAAAACAGGGAGCAAATAAGAAACAGGAAACAAGGAAATAAAAAAATATAAAAAATCCCATTTGATTCATAAAATAATAGATCAAACACCAGAAAAAATTAGGAAGGAGGAAAAGAGAGAGATCATACACAGAATTGATTATAAAACAAAAAAGTATAAAGGATTGAGCAGAAGGAAGAATTATTTGTTGACGACCCAGAAAACAAAATAAAAAAAACAAAAGGGAAGAAACAAATAATGAAAGAATGAAGAAAGAATTAGAAAGTTACCGAGAGCGCTGAGCGAGATGAGAGGAGGAAGGAAGGAAAGAAAGAAGGATGAAATTGAAATAATAGAGAAGGCAGATGAGGAGTATTTATAGAGAGGTTCGTGGGGGAAGGCGGTAACAAACAATTCATTGTTAAATTGGGTTGGATTGAGCTGGAACCTTCTGGGAGGATGACGTGGAGGACTTAGATTAGAAACGGATGGTTGAGATCTACGCTGAGGTGAACCGTATAAGATGGAAGGAAAATCATTTTATCTTAGAAAAGGAAAAGGAAAAGGAAAAGGAAAAGGAAAAGGAAAAGGAAAACAACATGAGAAAAGGCAAGGGGTGTGAAATTAAGCGACGCGTTCATTGAACGCCAACGCAACCCGCATCCGTATGGTTAGATTCGTGACCCGACTCGGTATGAAGGGGGGGAAGTGGGCCCAATTGGAGATGAATAAACACAAGACTCGCACTCACGACTTACGAACTCCCAACTTGAGGTTCCCATTCACTTTTCTCTCTATGCCCGCTTTTACTAAAAGTAGTTCCATACCACCTGCCCTACGTAAAGTTTAAAATTATTTTCTTTTTTTTCAATTTAATAGTTTTATAATTTAACTCCAATATAAACATAAATAATTATATAAAAAAAAAACTATAAAATTCAATATTTAAAAGAAATCAAATAACAAATGTTTTGAATACAATAATTATCAATATTTTAAAATCAAATGTAAATTTAATTTTCATAATAAAAATAAAGTTGTTGCGTATATTCCATGCATCCATAAAACCATAACAAAATTTTTAGAAAAAATATCTTCATGTTAAATAAAATAAATATTTAAATATTTTTAGAATAATATATTATTATTTATTATGAGAAACTAAATATCATTTTATTTTAATATTTCAAATTATGAATATAATTATATAACTAATAACCTATTTGTATCCAGAAAACTAACATCTCTAATTCAAATATTTGTTTCTAGTTTAAAACTCATTCTTTATTCGGATGATTTTACACATCTTAATTTAAAATTTTTATTTACATAAAAATAACACCAAAATATTTATTATTTATTAACGAAATATTTTAATGTCTAAAAAACAATTAAATAAAAGTTTATTAAATATAGTTATAATTACTTTAATACAAGATTAAAATAATAAAATAAAATAAGATATGTGGAAAACTTATTAAACTTATACTTTTTTGAAATCCTTAAAAAAATAGATATTATGAATTATTTAAATATATATTCTAGAAATTTTAGAAAATAAATATATAAACATTTATTAAACATAAAGGTTTATAATTTTATTAAATAAATAAATATATTTATTAGATATAAAGGTTCGATTAGAATAACTAATTGGAGATATTATAGATAGAGATTCATATAGGAAAATTTTGGTTCAATATTCTACTGCGGATAAATCTCATATTCTAGTTAGAATCTAACACAATATCCAATACAATGTACGTGAAAATCTTAACATATCATAGAACCAGCAAAGCGGGAATAGAAAAGGCCTGTGTCAGGAAATTTGCTATAAAACTTATTAATTTCGCTTTTTACTATAATTCCAACTGGCTCCCCAAAATTTGCCAATCCATCCCTCAAAAAAAAAAAAAATTAGTTTTTGGGGAAAGCTCAAGAGGTTAAAGTTCAGAGCAAAAGTTAGTTCTCAGTAAGTAGAAAGGTAAAAAGGTTCAATCGAGTTTAAAAATGGTTAAGGTTAAGTAATAGATAAAGTTAAGATAGGTAAAGGTAGAAAATAGATTCTTTGTAGAGTCAAATTGGCAGAGAAAGTATGTAAGCAACGACCGGGACACAATCTTACCAAAAGCTTTGCAAGTAAAACTATTTTTCTTTTTTTTTTCTTATTTAAGTTGTTAAGGAAAGAAATCTTGTCACTCGCAAACCAAATAGATTATAAGGATAAGTGTACCAGCAGAAAACTGGAAGCTTTAAGGGTCGAAGTGTTTAGAGGATCAACTAGTTCAAGATAAATGGATTAGTAAAGTGATAGAATGTTTTAGGATGATCAAATGCCCGAAAGACCAAGAAGTCAAACTAGTAGAAACCACGTTGGATGGAGAAGCAAGAGATTAGTAGAAAGAAGTTCAAGGATTTCTTAAAATTGAGGAAGAGTTCTCAAAACATTACCTTAAAGTAAAAGAAAAGATACAAAGGCAGGTTACTTTTTCTAGAAGACAAGCTACAAAAAGAGAATACATAAAGTATTCATCCAAAGCAACAATAAAGAAATTTTGAGAAGTAGAGACAGGAATCAGTAACTACCCCGGTTAAGAGATTTTTTTTAAGAGATTTTTTATGTCACAAGTGTGGAGGATTTCATTAGGGTTAATGTTTAATTGAAATAGATGTTTGTCATCGGTGTAAGCAGTATGAACATTTTAAAAGAGAATGTTCTCAGTTAACCTTGAAGGCGCGAAAGGATTCGCAAGCAAAGTCACAGATAAATAACCAGTCAAGAGTTTCTTTATCAGATGAAACAAAGCTCGGTGATAGCAAGCAAAAGGGTATAATGGAGTAGTGGACTTATGAATGTAGTTTTGTTTCAAGGATGTAAGATATAAGTATATAAGTAAGTTTTCCGTTGAACTTAAGTAATGAAGTTTACGTATGTAAAAGGAGTTGTTTGTTTTGTTTAGAGGACGAAATTTCTTAAGGGAGTGAGAGTTGTGAAACCCCAGATTTCTATAACCATTAGGACTTGTTAAGCTTTAGTAAAAGAAAGAGAAACTTTAAGATTTGGTTCAAGTTAAGTGTTGAGGTTGAAGTTGTGTTGAATTGATAGGAAGAAAAGTTGGTTGTTAGCCAAAGTAGGTGTCTTGGAAAAGGAATCTTGGGAAAGAGGCTTCAAGACTCGGTCCTATTCGATCGAGATAAAAGGCAGAGTAAAGGCAGATGTGAAATTTTGATGCTCTCAAGGCTGTGAAAGACCAAGATGAAGGACAGAAAGGTTTGGAGTTGTGCTCTCGGACGATCTCGAGGTCGTGTTCGACCGGGATTGAAAACTCGGAGAGGAAGGTAAGGATCTCAGGGATTTGTTTGCTCAGGACTGGAAGTAAAGAAGGATATTTAGGGTTCTCAGGCAAAATCTTGGTGTTTGTCTAGTCAAGAAAGGTGCAAATCTCAATGGATCTTGGGCCAATCTCGGTCGAGATCACTTATTGGAGCGCAACGGATGTTTTACGGAAACTTACGAGATCGCTTATTCACAAAGTTAATATTTTTAAAAAATGAAGTACAGAGCATTGATTATGAAAAATATAAAGTTATGATCGGGAAAAAAATGATCTTGATGGAAATGGAATAAGAACATACATTTATTTATGAGCATAGTCTTTTTGGAGGCATTTTTTCACATGAAAAACTCATTGATTTTTGTATTCTGGGCGTTAATTATATATATATATATATTTATATAAAAATCAAGCATTACTGCCAAAATAAAATTGACAAATATTGCTATCAAAATTGGAAAAAAAAATGAAGTAGTGAGCATTGATTCTGGAAAAGATTATGATAAAAGATGATCTTTATGGAAATGGAACAGAAGCATACATTTGTTAATGAGCATGTTATTTTTGGAGACAGGTGAAAAACTCAAAATTTTATTGGTGCCAAAATAATAAGAATGTATTGAAAATAAAAAGGGTAAGAAGTAAACAATACTTCTAAAGTTGAGAAATATGGTGCAATTTTACGGTCTTCGATATATTAGTTTGATAGTACTTACATGAATGTTGGTCACACGGTGATTGCTTAAAATCCATACACATTCTTTAGACCAGGTTTTCCCTATTTTTGTGGATGAATAGAAATATTTTTCCCTTTTCATTGAAAAGAGATGATCTACTTATAAATAGGCTACAAATATGTTGAATAGGTGTACAGTGCCGGTAACCACTAAATCCAAGGATGTGAAAATTGAATAGGTGTGTTTTGTTAGTAACCACTTAAACTAGGGAATACGATGAATAATTACAAATAATAACTAGGGACGTTTGCAAAAATAACAAAAAAATTTATGATAATAAGGTTCCATGTCACTACATTTTCTACATTGCGAATAACTCTGATATATCTAATTACTTATCATATTTGTCATATTTGCAATATGCAAAAAAAGAGATGCTATGGACTGCTTTTTCAAAAAATAAAAAAGTTGTCATTTGATGCAATTTCTCTAATAACTAACCATATAATTGATATAATAGTCATTTTTGTTAAAAATGAGGGACAAAATGGAAAGGTGGAGATTCTTAGCCTTGAGATGTCAACTTAAAACCTTCACATATATTTTACTATTTTTTACAAGTAAACATTGTATGCAAGGTAGATGAAATACTATCGTTTCATACAAACAACAAAATTATTATATATTTTCACATTAATAGAATGTGTTAGAGCCTTTGAAGTTGGATAAATATATTTGATTAAGCGTCCTATGCAACCAAGTTATTTTCATAGTTGTTCCATTATATATCTCAGAATGTTCGTGTCTCAAAAGTTGTTCTAGAAGTTGTGGATTCGGCATACTATTTACATCCTCATTTACTTTATTCTGCAACTTGATTCTATTAGGATGTTTTTTTTCAGAGTTGTGCCAATTCTTTATGTGGGTTGTTTCCTTGATCCATTGTGCCATTTAAGCTTGTGTTGCTTTCGTTGCTAAAGTAGTTGCATATGTTTTGAATTGTTCTTGATTGTGATATTGAGATAAGTTTGAGCTCGAAGCATTCATCTATCTATGTGTGGCTATTGTACTTGTGAGTGATTTGTTGAAGACTACATCAAAATTGTTCATACAACATTGCTTTAAGGAGCCTAAAGCCAACTCCATTGAGAATATAGATTTCATTAACTTAGTGGGAGCCTATGTTTCACACGCAAAGGGAGTTCGCAAGTGAAAAAAGAGATAACATTAAATGAAAGGGAGTCTCACACGCTCAGGAGGAACATGAGTCATTCATCACTAATTGGAACATATTTAGAGGGAACCTAAGTACAAAAGAGAGGAAGTCTTGCATCTAGAGGAAGCCTAGATGTTCATTAAGTTAGTTATATAGTTGTCACTGTAATCTTGATACTATACATATAAGTACAAACGTTGTAACTGTTTGACTCTATTATATTAGTGAATTATCTTTCTTGGGCACACTACCCTCCAGACGTAGGTGTTGTATCACCGAACTGGGTTACCAATTCCTATGTTTACTATTGTTTCTCTCTCTAATAGTCTACTATTGTCTCACTACTTCCTATAACGATTGTATAAACACTATGTCTGCGAAAATAATCATTTTTAAATTTTCAATTGGTAACTAAGAGGGTCACCTTTATTTCATGTGCTTCAGTCATGGATAGCTTCAAGGAAGGTGGTTCACTACACGTCCCCTTGTTCTAGATGGAACTAATTACGCATATTGGGAGACTAAGATGACAACCTTTTTTAAGTCACTCGATAGAAAGTCTTAGAAATCTATTATCACATAATGGACTCATCCAATTGTCACAAGTGAGGATGGGAAAGTCTCTCCTAAACCTAAGGCCTGGAAGAATGCTACGGAAGACGAAGCTACTTTAGGGAATTGTAGAGCCTTAAATGCTATCTTCAACGGAGTATATCAAAATATATTTTGTTTGATTAGTACTTGTGTCTCAGCAAAAGCTAATTGGGACAATTTATTTGTTGCTCATGAGGAACAACCAAAGTTACACGATCTATACTTCAAATGTTGCCACAAAGTTTGGGAACCTCAGGATACAAGAGGATGAAACAATTGTTAAATTTAATGTTTGATTACTGGATCTGGCTAATGAATTTTTTTCCTTTGGAGAAAATATGTCATAGGTTAGAAAAGTGTTGCGTTCTCTACCCAAATGGTTCAACATGAAAGTCACAGTGATTGAAGAAGCACACGATATAACTTCCATGAAAGTGGATGAATTAATTGGCTCTCTACTAGCATTTGAATTGTTTTTTTTTTTTAATGGAAAGCAAGATAAAAAGAATATGAGAATTGCCTTTCAATCTGTTTGTGATGATGTGAGTGAGTGTTCTCAAAACTTAGAGGAGGCTCTTGCATAATCAATTACTTTGCTATCTAAGCAAAATTTAATTGTGTGATGAAACACTTTGACGGAAGATCCAGAAACTTGCGCTCCAAACGTCCGAAGTTTGGTGGAGGTACTTATGCAAAACAACAAAAAGCTCAAAGTTTTTGTAAAGACATTGAGAAATCTAATACCACTGCCATAAAGAGAAGCCTTTAAAACATAGAGAATGTTGGGTTTCAAACCTTTTCAGGCTAAGTGTCCAACATTCTTGAACAAACAAAATAAAAGTTATGTGCTTACTTGGTATGATATTGATTCTGATGACAGTAGTGATTCTAACATAGATGTTAAAGCTCTTGTTAGTAACATCTCTTTGACACTTTGTCATATGAGAATCCTAATTTTGAAGCATTTCAAAGAGTTGAAAGCACTACATCTCAAGAAAATTCATCTGATCCATCTTACAAGATGTTTGATAAATGACAAGAAGACTTGAAGGTGCTAGATGTTCATAAAGAATGGATCAAAACCTTATTGTTAGACGGTCATAAATTGATGTCAACTATTGCAAGTTTAAAACATGAGTGAAACTTTGTTAAAGCTGAAAATGATGAAATGTGCAAGTTACCGAGATGCTCAATCCTCAAATAGTTACTCTAAACAAAATTCTCTCATAAGGTAAGGTCTCAAAAGACAAATTGAGGCTTGAAAGCAATAGAACTCATCAAGTCAAAGAAAATAGAAAATCGAATTTGTTCAAGCTCAACACCCAGAATCTTATGGAATTGTTGAACCTTCCTCTCACTGGAAGAAAAGCGTATCTTGCTCACACACTCATAGAAGACGGTGGATTTGTTACTTATGCACTCTGCATCACCTAATCATCGAAACTAAGCAAAATAGATATGCAAAGTCAAAGAAGTTCAAGACAAATGTAGTGTTGCCTCCTTTAAGTCCTCTACTAAAGAAGACTCATACTTTGACGGTGGTAGCTCCCATCATATGACTAGTGAGAAAAGTTATATCACCAACCGTGAAATCAATTAGCTCAGGTCAAGTAACATTTGGTGAAGGTGCCTTTGTTAAGATTGTTGGAAAGGGAACTTTGAACTTTTCCAGTTTGCCTTCCCTCAAAGATGTTATGTTAGTAGGTCTCACGACCAATCTAATCAGCATTAGTTAACTTTGTGATTAAGGCTAAAATATTCAATTTACTAAAGACATGCATTGTTACAAACGGTGCAAACTCCTAAATTATGAGCATGCATTTCTCTAGCAACTATTATTTATGGTGTCCTAATGGCCCCTCTCAGATGTGTCATCTTTCACGTCATGACGAATTTGCACTGTGGCATAAACACATTGGCCACATGTACATGATAGCTATTCAGAAGATTTTGTCCGACAATGCCATTTTAGGTCTCCCCTTCTTGTCCTTCAAAAGAGATATTGTCTATCATGACTATCAAGCATGCAAGATCATGTGCCTCATAAACAAATGTCTCATATTGTTACCAGTCGTGTCCTTGAGATGATCCACATGGACCTTATGCAACCCATGCAAACAGAAAGTTTTGAAGGTGAATATGTTTTAGTATGTGTAGATGATTTCTCTTTGTACACTCAGGTCAAATTTCTTCATGACAAATCAGAGACCTTCGCAAATCAAAGACCTTTGGAGCATTTCAAGAATTATGTCTTCAACTTTAGAATGAGAACTTTACTTATTTATGTAGATGTTCTGATATTCATCATTAGTTCTCAAACCCCATAGCTCCGCAACAAATGGGTTTGTGGAAATGAAGAACATAACCTTCAAGAAATGGCATGTGCCACGATTCATGCCAAAGAAATTCCTTATTACTTCTGGGTAGAAGCATTGACAACATGTTATATCCATAATCGTGCGTCTCTCCGTCCTGACATTTTCAACACGGTCTATGAAATATGAAAGGAGAAAAACACAATGTCAGATATATTTATATTTTCAATAGCAAAGTCACATCCTTAATGATAGAGAGACCAGAAGAAACTCGACTCCAAGTTTGACGAAGGAATTTTCTTAGAGTACTTGTTGGATAGCAGAGCCTTTCGGGTGTTCACTAGGCGCTCCAACAATGTCATGAAATCAATCAATGTAGTGGTTAATGAAGGTCATGATACCTCAGTAAACAACTCTGAAGAAAAAGATGATTTTGCAGAAGTAACATTGCCATGGTACTAATTTAAGCCATCCATTTGAGAAGACAAAGTTGGAGAGCAAAACAATACATTATGAACAGGCTGCTGATAAAAATTAACTTCAAGCAAATCATAATTCATAATACAACAAAAAGAAGCAATTACAAACAAAAGAATTAAATTCTATGTAATATGTTTCAGGTACTTGATTGATCTGGCAAGCGTTTCAAGTCCATCTCAACTTGATGTATTGTCCATTGCATATTCTCAAGTTTCTGCAAAATAAAAATGAGTAAAACCCCTAATGAGCTTCCTCATTTTCAACAAAGAGGATGATGAAAGTGAATAGCTGTTTTACAAGACATTATTACCATCACAATATCATGGTACTGCCTTGCAATATTGTCGAAATGAGGGTCTACACCTTGATACTCACGGAGACGAGTAACCTGTTGAAAAGGTAAATGTAAACCATGTAGCATGAACCAGCTAAGAACCAGCTAAGTCCAGAGTGAGGATATAAAATTACGCAGACTATGGTTTAGGGTCAAATTGCAAAAGGAGTAGAACAATAAGAGTACTGCTTAATTGAATATTTCATTGTCCCTTTCTTGTGATTGAATATTTCATTGTCCATTTCTTGTGAGGGTTAACTGGAAAAATGATATCCATGGTTTGTCCCTTTGTTTCATTCTATTATTATTATTTGCTTTTATTTTTCAACACCGGAAGGGTCAGTGCGTTATGTGACACGGATCATGTTAAGAATGTGGAGCCCAGACTATTTGGCCCAAAATCAATTTGCTAAGTTGTAGCAAAAATTTTATGTGGAGAGAAATTTCTTTCTCAACGTACATGTGGCAAAATTTTATTTTGCATGTTAACCCATTTTTTCTCAAGGCCCATTTCCTCTAATGAACTTATATAAGAAAGCTTTTCTATTGACTAAATCGTTAGTGGGAATGACTAAAGAAATAAATGGAGCACTGGAGTTTTTCTATAAAAGGAGGTTTTTGAAGGAAAAATACAAGTGGGCCGTGATTCATTTTGCTGCTGAGGAAGAATTAAAACCGAGAGCATTGACGTTTTTATTCTTCAGTATTTTAGAGTGACAGCAAAATACAGTACAAAATACCTAGACACTGGATTCAAATAGTTCTTGTTTTACCTCTCTATTTGAGAAGTTCGAGGATTTCTTTTCAATTTTCATCATAAAAGAGCCTGCAGTTGCAGAATACTGGATATAGTCCTGAGTTTGGGGCAAACCAGTATAATTTTAAATGTTCTGCTTTTTTCCTTCGGTTTATTATTTACAATTTTATGATCGATTGCTTATTTTCCTCTAATTTGTGAAGTGGAAGTTAGAGGTATAATTTATTTTATTATGCATTTATACATATCTCGCATAAGTTTTCAACAAATTAATACAGACACATTGTAAGGTTTAATAATCAAATGGGACACGAATGTCATCAATAAACATAAGGTACATGATAGTGGCTGAAAAACAAAGCTCTGCTATGGCAGAAATCACAAAACCTTCCACGATAGAGAGAAATCAGCTAATGCTTTTATGAAGTTATTTTGACCGACCTATATTGGAGGTGGTACTTGAAATAGTTTTTTCAAAACACAGCTCCCTACGGTTATTGTTTATCACTTCATGGGTCAAAGTGAATATAGTTCAACTAGCATATAAATGTGTTAGTGATCATAAAGTCAATGATTCAGTCTCCTACGCTTTATTGTACTAAAAACAGTTATCCACTGTGGTTAGATTGTCACTAAACCCTCGAGTATATTCCTGTTCTTATCATACGTATAGAGATAAAAGGGAAGAGCAAGAGGGAGTAAGAAAGAGAAAAACTTACTGCTTTGTTGTAAGAAATAGAAGCTTCCTCCGTAGCTTCAACAAGATATTTTCTGTAACAAAGCACGTTACGAATCATTTTTACCTTGAACAGAACATGCTGACCTGCCGTTTACTGAAAAGAAAATACTTGACAAATACCTTATTTTATGAAGGGCTGGTATAGATTCCTGAGTGTAAGTTTCTAGCAAGAGAACGTGCTCTAATACACTGAAAAGTGAGGTGCATAGTTACGACAGAGGATGAGCTCATGAGCTAAGCATATTTAGAGAAATAGAATAGAATTTGCAGTTAAAATAGTATTCAGCTTCAAAGAAGAGAAACGGGAGAGAAAAATGAAAAGGAATTGCCACAATCTTTGTAAAGCTCAGGCTAGGCATGGCTAATCATTTTGATGAGTTGAGCCAATGTCACATGTTAAGGTGTATTGATTGGACATAGATAAGAAGTACAGACACTATTTCTTGTGGAGTCGGTTTTAGACACACAGACACACTCCGACATGCACTCAACATGTGCTTCGCACAAGAAAAAATATTGTACGAATATCTAATTGTTTAATGAACACAAGATCAAATGAGCATTTAATTACAAACAGACCTCAGTTTTGCATTCATGGTCTCACACCTTTTGCACAGCCATGTTTTCTGGAGATCGTCCTACAAAATTTCACTTCATCCAGGTTAATGTGCTAAAGTCTCAAATCTACAAACGAAAACTAAAAACCGAAACCATTCATGTGAAACCAATCATCCATTATGCTAGAAAATAAAGGCAATTACATATTTATGTTGATGCTGCAACTTCAAATCTTTAACAAGCTTTATTAGTACTCCCAATATCTGCTCAAGAACCTAGTTTTGAACAAATTATTAGACAATTTGTGCAATTAACCTTTGACAAAACGGATAGAATAAAACGAACTTCCTGTCATATACATTGTAATATTCAGCGAACTTTCTGTCTGCCGAGTAAAGCTCTTGCCGTAAAGCTGCTTCTTCCCTTTCAATTTCCTCGATGATCAACTTAACCCTATTGATTGAAGTCTTATTTGAGAACAAATTACTGGGTATAGAAAATAAAACAAAATAAATACTGCCACGAAAGAGCCAAGCAGACCTCTCTGGAAGCCGAGCACTAGAGCTATGATGCCCAGATGATGACTCTGCATGAATGCAAGGCCATAAGATATGCATTGTCTAATGAGTTTATACTAAAGCCAAAATCCACAAAGTTTCATATTTCGAGATCATGTAGGTGGACACTCTTCACATGGATAAATGCAGTCAAAGTTTAAAAGATAAAAATAAAAAAATAAAATAAAATAAAAAAAATAAAAAAAGATAATTTTTGTTACGGTAGAAAAGAAAACACAAGATCTACATGGAAAATCCTAGAACATGGAAAAAAAACCACCATAGAGTCTTTTATTATTTCCACACACAATGAAAGCTACAAGAGAAGACAACTTTATAGGCTCTAGCAGGCCCTAATGCAAAAAAGAAATTAAACTTAGAGTAAAGTAAAATACTAAAATACCCCGGGGCTATAAATTATCAACAAAGCCCCTTATTTGTAACAAATTTTATAACGCAAATCAAGTAAATGTCAACTTTTCGACACATGGGATCAAGAAAATATGCCTGAATATCTGAAGCTAGAAAACGCATTACAAAAAAAGTATATATTATTATGACGATTAAGATTAAAAAAAAATTTAAATCACACTTGCACTGATAAAACATGCTTGCAGAATTGTACAAAATGGAAAGGAAAGATAGACAACCTACCAATATCATCCATAATAAAAGCATCAGCTACTTTATCACATTTAGTCTTCAGACGAGAATCTATCTCACGAGAAAGAGCCATTTGATATTCGGCCATATCCTATAGTAACATAAGAACAGGTTGCAGATAATTTAGATCAGTGAAGCTTTTCATAAATTGAGAATAAAAATATTAGGTGCTTAAAAACTATCCAATAAGAATTTAGTATAAGAGCAAAGACTGCAAAAGGACCCAATTCAATAAAAGCCAGAAGAAAAGAAAGAAATGTAAATATAGTTGATAGTTTGATTCCTTCCACACGTTCCCACATAATAGATGCTATACCGTGGAAGGCGTTTGATGGAGCTGTGTTTGCCATAAAAATGCAGGTGTAATTCCAAGAAAGCGATTGGGAACACCACCTACTCCAGGTTCTGCAGTATCAGTTGAGCTTACTGAAAGACTATTGTTCACAATGCTTCCAGTACTGCTAGCACTTGCATAATTTGTTGAATTAGTGCTTGAGCTTATTGTAACACTAGTGCTTGTACTATCAAGGGAACTTCGAGATAGCTTCTCGATCTCTTCCTCATGGATTTCACCGTCCTTTGATATAAGAGGAAGCCTCAATCTTTGAGATGCTTCTGCCACTACCATTCGGTGTTCAAGAGTCTCATAAACCTGAAACAAGGTTTGAAAGCTATAATTATAAGGAGTTCAGGCCATTCCAATAATCATAAGCTTGTTTCCCGAATAGCTTGTTAGTTGGTACATAAAAAATTTATGTGTTCATATGTATATACCTATATATCTATAAACATAAATATCCAAACTATTGCCACAGAGACCCTGAATTTCTGAGAGGAGTTCAGATGCAAACTTAACACCACCAAGACAACGGAGGGCAAGTTTGTGCACTGAAAAATTGAAAGTGCCTTCTACATAAATAACAAGCCCCACTCATATACATTCCAACAAAAACCAATGTTAAAGATCAAAGAATATCACAGGTTCAGAGAATCTTTAACCATCAACGAACCTATTGATGTTGTGTTTCCACAATTTCATTATTTTGCAGACTTCCAGCCTGTGGCCTTTCATTATATTTCCTCAACAAACAATTATATTCCAGATACACTCAGTTTGAACACCCAAACAAAGAAAACAAAACATATTGAACGTTGTTTTAAGGTAAAAGCTAAGAAAGAATCAAACTGAAACTCAATGATCCTTCCAACTAAAATAATAAAGGCCATTTTGCAAAGTAATTTTACAACCAACTATAGAAGCAAAATCAGTCCAATAAGAACACAATCAAACTGTTAGAAATACAAGGTTATCCATACAGGTAAATTAGTTTATTAGTGAGATTTGTCAGAAAGAAACTATTTTCATTCTGAATTGGAATGTTGTTAGATGGAGAAAGTGAGGAGTTTGAGAGGTAGGTAGAATTTGGATTTCTATTTTATTTTATACCGTGAAATGGAATGGTTCGTATCACAAACCTGAGGCGAATTCTTCAAGCCTAGCTGTGGATAAAGCGCCTGAACATCTCGAACTCCTCCAAGGTTCGCCATTGAAACAGCCTGCTGGTACTCTTCCACCATTGCAATTGCTTCACAATAGATTGCCTACATGAAACCCAAAACATCAACTCTCAAAGTAATCAACGGATGCAGGTATGCAACCAGCTCAATAAATTTTAAAAATATCACAGAACCCAGAACTAGAAAATCAAAGTACCACCTACCATGGCTTCCAAATAACGCAACCTTTCCCTCGACATTTCTTCTCTGGCCTGCAAATTTCAAAATAATTAGTGAAATTCAGAGCTTCAGTCCATTACACAATACGGTCAATTTACAAAGCACTCCCGAACAAAAATCAAACATAACGCTCAATTCCACCTACATTTCCCCAGCGATCGATAAAGCAAAGAAATCGAGTGGAAAGAAAGAGAGAAAGAGAAGTAAATGGAGTACGAGCTGTAGATCGTAGTGGGCAGGTTTGGAGACGAGAGATCCATCGGGAGCCAAGCAGTGGCGCTCCAACTGATCAATGACCTGCGTCACGTCAGCAGGGAGGTTTTGCCCTCCGCCCTGTAAGCTTTTCACCATTGAAGATCGGAGGATCGAAGCATATACCTCTCAAAGCCGTTCTACCGTGAGCCGATGTATCGAAATCTTCTTCCGACGGAGGGAGGAAATTTTAAAAAATAACCCATAAAAAACACTTTTTTGCCTTGTAAAATACCATAACTACCCTACTTAAAAAAAAAAATGATCGTTCCAATTCGTTTTGTCTTTCGCACTCCTCACTTTCTCTCAACTTTGTGCAATCGTTCTCTCAAACTCGTGTATCAAGCTTCAGTTTTGTTTAGCACTGCTTCAACTTCGTTTCGCCATCACTTCTTCCCCCAACCTCGACTTCGACCCTTTCAAACTTGTCTATGTTAGTTTCTCTACATTCTGTAATCAATGTCCATTTTCGGAAATTTGTATGGATGACCCCTTTCCCAGACCAAAAATACCAATTGACCCATTTTAAGAAAAAAAAAGATATCAATTGACCATCTACTAACGTCAGAAGCATAGATTGCGGAATTGCCTTTGCCTTGGGTTACATATCTCGCAAATTTAGTTCTAAGAAGGAAGTTCAAACGTATCGACTCACTCTAAGCTGGACATTCCACATTCGACAACCCTATTCTTTCCACACCAACTTGCCTCCATCATCGGATTTGTCTTACTTTTTTCGGAATCCCCCGGCAAATACTCTAACATTTTGGTTAGTGCATTTACTACGCAGCTTCATAACAACATTGAAACTAACATTGAATTACTCTAATACCCCTCAAGATGGACTTAAAAGGATTTATAATGCCTATCTTGGAAAGCAGTGGAGTAAGAGTGTTGCTTGGTAATGGCTTCACCTCAAGCTGTTGACTCAAACGGATTGGTAGTAGTTTAACGTGGCCATGAAAAAGTTTTTCTTAAACAAAATGACAGTCAAGTTCAATATGTTTCGTACGTTTGGAAAATGGGGTTTGAGGCAATGTGAATAAATTGTATTGTTATGAGTTTGAGTCATTACAGACAAGTATTTATAAATTCATTTGGGAAGTACAATTACACTCAATAAAAGCTTTCTTATTTTCAGAAACGTCTTAACGTCTTACTACACATTAAACAACATAATAGTCTCGTTAGCCTCTACTTATTCCTAACGCCGGGATATTAAACTTCCTCAACGCAATGACCACCGTGATTATTACTACTTCACCATCAGCATCCCTACGGATCATCATCCCTATGGCGATTGACTTGAACACGAACCACTCAATGCGTTTAGTCATCCTTCTACCTAACAAACCACTCAACACATGGCAGCCTCTATTGAAATTTATGTCCTAAAACTTGTATGTTTGTAATTTAAAATCATATTCTATTCAATAAAGTTGTTATCGAGGAATTATTGGCGAAATTGAATATTATAATCTTGAGTCCAATAAACTAAGATCCTAAGGCTATCTTAAGTAAACTTGAACTTTATGTATAGACATAATGGATCAAGTTTGAGTATATAGTATAAATGGTCGTATATGAATAATGTTGAGCACCTTATTCTGGGGACACTATAGATGTAGTCTGCTCTATAATTAGTACAAACGATGTAATCTTGAATCGTTCATGTGGAGACATAAAAGAGTAGGTATAAAGAGTTTACACAAGACTAGAATCATGAAATAGTCTCTTTTACATTATAACACCATTTACGGTATAAAATTGACTATTTCATTTATTGATGACCTAGGTAACTTAATCTTAATCCTAAACTAACTATAAATTCTTGTTCACATAGGATTATCCTTAGATTTGAATAAAGGTGAGGGCAGCTTATCAGCGCTAGCCTAATAAGTCGTTCATTTCAAGGGTAAGGTCGAGCAGATAACTAGGGACAGAGGGTGTAAGACAAAATTCACTCATGCCCATTATAGGGTTAGTAGATAGGTTGTTCCCTTAAGGACTAACTCATGGTGGGATATATGGTTGGATGAGATGCAAACACCTAGCCTACTAAAGTCTACTAATTGTTAGTGGAATGTGAGATGTTAGGCTTTGATGAACTAATTACATGTGTTTTTGCATGTAATTAGGTTATCTAAGGGGTAATTTTTCTACTATGCAAAAGCTTTTTGGCAATTTAGTGTTTTTTCTTAAAATTATTTTCACCAATTTTTTCTCTCCCAACTCTCAACCGTAAATTCAACCTCCAAAATTCATCTCTCTTTCATAAATCTTTCACCCATCGGATCCCACTTCCAGTTTATAGGTCTAAAGAATAGCAGGTTAACACTAGTGGTAGTCTTGGGTTTTTGTTCGTATATAGATTGAGAGTAATTAAGAGCTACGAAGGTATGTTTCTATTAACCCCTAATTAGGGAATTGCATGTTAATTTCTAAATGTTAGATGCAATTAATTAGATCCTAATTCCATTGAGCATGTCTACTGCTTTCTATCAGCCTCTACTCTTATTGAACATAATAGCTAGCTATTTATCAAGAACAAGACTAATGGTTTTGTACACATACAAGCATCACAACAATACAACTTTACCAACATAGACATGCTTCAAATTGGTCATGTTCTTTGATATGTATATATGAGATTACAGAATGAGCATATCAAATAACATGGAAATATAACAACATGACTTTGGTGGTAAAAACAATTTTCAA